>NW_023595269.1:0-12000 GCF_014839805.1 Manduca sexta | reverse complement strand
TCGGGAAGTCACTTCCTCTCATTAACTGTTATGTTTGTAATTTTTTTATTGAAGTGGTTTGTTAAGTGCATTCCGTTTGGTTCGATGGTTTTCGGACATTTCCTCAGTTCAAAGATCCTTTCCGGATGATATCAGTCATTAAAAAGCTGTTTAATAAATAAACTTGAGATCACTCCTTAATTTTTTTAATACCATTAACTGAAGTCAATATTTAGGAATAATACAAACAAATTAAAAAAAGAAGATAGCCTCGGGTTACTTTTTTCAGCTACTGATCTTAGCATATGTCTATTTATATTTAGGCAAAAAGATGATAATAATTTATTTCCTAATATGTTTTACTTTATAAAATAATTTTCTTTTCTTATTCCCGAGTTCAGTTTACGACTAATACAGGAGTTCCGGAGTAAATAGATTAATTGTCATAATAGAACAATGTTCCGTACTTATCGAAAAATAAATTCAAAAATCGAACGTATTCTCTCTTCAAACATTATTGACAAATATAACTGCTTCCGTTAAAATCTCACAATATCAAATGTTTTACGTCTAATATAACCGCAAAGTTAATTTTGTCGAAATACAACATGACAACATTATGCTTGCTACCGACAAACTAAATAATCATACTTGGAAGTAGGTGGTTCAAAAGAAGAGTTAAGTTGGTACAACATTTTAAACAGAAAACATCAATATTGCCTGAAGTGCTTTAAGTAGATCATGATCGGTCAACATTCGGCCGCGTTCGACAAACATCGGGTGCGTTCGGTAAACATCAGTGATTGGTGATAATTTCGAAACTGTAGCATTTTGTCTGTTTGAATTTGGAATGTTTGGATACCATTGTTTCTTTTTAATTTTTTTACCAGCCTTCTTAAATTGTTTTCTAATGTACGCCGGGTTGAATGGCCAGTCTTGATACGTGTTATTCCCGGTAGTAATAAGTAAATAGTGAATACCAGGTAAGTACCTGATATCTAGAATGCATGAATCTGCTGCGATACTTTTAAGATTAATTGTTAAATGATTGTACAGCTATAATAATAAAAGCATACGCAAATTGCGTCTTATAAAGTTCTCTGCCATTTGCTTAGTCATTAAGAAAGGCCTCATATTGAGGTTTATTATGTACTGATTGCGGTATGCCGGGAGGTGGATCACAAAGCTTAGTGGTTTACGTTCCCCTGGTGAGTTCAACTCTCTCCTCAAATTGTGGGTGGGGTTTAGATGACAATTTAAAATCTCACGTATTAGGGCGCAAAACTTCATACAATAATAATTCAAAAATAATAGTATAATAATAGTATTTCATATTTTAAATCATCAATATTATAATTTAATTGTTCAGTTGAGAGATCAAGACATTAAATGAAGTCTGTATAAAGTTGACATTTTATTTATCAAAGTTTTAACGAATTTATATTGTAACACTTTTTCTTTTAATTTCTCTCAGTTATTTTAAAAGTGTTATTCTATTGTTTTTCTTTGTATTTCAATATATTGATTTATCGAAAACAACATAATATGTATTTATCTCTGTGTTAAATTTGGATTTTAGATAATAATATTTAAACATAATATAATTTTATCTAGTAGTAATTCTGAAAAAAGGTTACCGACAGATTTATTAAAATGCTGTGTATGCATTATAGCTATTATGTAATAAATAATAAGGTTATATTCCCGTGACACGCGTAATGTCATGTAGCTGTCATGTTTGCTGGCAAACATTCCGATGCTAAATGGGTAGGTGGTATAGGTAAAATAATTTAGATTCAGAGCCTTTCAATATTCTACATACCTTTTTATGTTTTAAACGTAAACCTTACATATAACACTTTAAAACACAAGAATAAAAATATTATTAAAAACCGTTATATTTAAAAAAAGAAAGAATTACATTAGAAAGCGTTGTAGTTTTAAACAGAACATTATAATAATTTAATTAATCACATATTTACATAACAAATAATACAATTACCCTAAACCTGGAACAAAGGTGAAAAGTGCGCCGGATTCTAATGAGAGTCTTATAAGCGTGTAGACGCAAGTAATAAGTAGAGCACGGGCGGGCGGACCACACACGTCGCGCGCGGTGCTGCACTGTGGATACGACGGAGATCGTACAACGGGCCTTCGAAATTCAAAATTTCAAATTTAAAATTCGTTTTATTTTTGAAAATGGAACACGAGATTTTTGAAATATAAAACAGTGAGCACGCCAATAGATACTATCCACTTTGCTTAAATAAAAACGATAATATTGTATTTTGCTTATCCTGCATACTTTCAGCAAGGACTATTGGTTAATAATTCGTCCTCTAAAGAGGTTATTACCCATAGAGCAGGTTATGTGAATATTTATCATGTGGCGTATCCTCCTTTCGCTGTCCCAGTCTTGGGTCCATAATAGACCAGAAGCAATAAACGGGGACGATTTAATAACAATAACTTGTAATGCGTGAATGTACTGCCTGCTAGCTATACGAAGATGCATTTCTGAGGCATCATGCTTACTTATCTAGACTCATTATTTTCCACGTACCTTCTTACTCCAATATGGGGTCGACGCAACACAATTTAAGCATGCCGCCGTTAAATGGTGAATTGTTTTGTTAGTAGTCACTATGTAATAGCGTTATATACCTTGCAAGTTCGATACACTAGTTTAAATTTTGTTTCTGATACGTTGTGAGCCGTATCACCTCCTAATAAGGTTCAAGCGCTCCTGTAGCTGAGTTTATAGAAATCAGTTACTGCCCCAGAGTTTGATTTGAACACAATGCTAGTAGAAGTAACTTATAATGTAAGTAAGTAGGTTATAATGATCACTTATAAGTACTTACTCATTTCTTGACCTAAAAGAACTGACCTAGTACAATGACTGCGCATACGCAGCATGTTCATGCGCATTGACGTCACCGTAATATGATCCAGTGCTTACGATTGTTCGATGTCTTGTTTGGTCTATATGCGCGCGCGCTGATTCCAGGTACCGCTCCGAATATAACGACCTATATCAACTGTTATCCTAGTGCCGGAACAAGACGGCTTGATGTTACGTGACGTCACAGTACAATATTAATTGACGTTTTATAATAAATACAATTACGTCTTTCGTCTCTGAAGAGGTAGGCAGAGTCGTAACTAGTGCACCTGCCTTTTGCCATGTATATTCCTTATAATGTAATAGGGGGTGAGCCTATACTTGTTAAAAAAAATGTTTTATATATAATATGTAGCTGGGGTAATGTGGCCGTTAATTGTCTATTGGTGAGTGAACACTACTAAACATGTCCTTGGGAATTATAGACGTATTTTGGACCTTAAAAACAGTAATAAAATCAAAAGGAGTAGAGAATTTGAGTCGACGATAATCATACCGACTCGTCATAATTCAACATAAATGCTACATACAGCCAATTTCTGTCAGACAGTACAAGTCTATCAAACTTGCCTACATATGCTGTAGACACCACCGTCTCTCGTATAACTCTATCACTCAGAGGCTGTTACGTCACAGTTTCACAATGCTGCCGTGCTAAGCGCAACAGCGGTGTCAGGGAAACCTTATTTCGAGATAATCGAAGTTTTGTAAATATAGCATTATAGTTTTGTATGTAAAACAGAGATAGAGAAACCCTTTAAAGGTTTTTTTTAACAAGTCATAAACAAGATACCGTTATTTAGGTAACTTCATTGGATGGGTATTTCTTTAAGCTATCTGACGACATAAAAATCAAGATTTTGATATTTTTTGAGATATCCCCTTTGAGCTTAGCACGGCAAAATGTGTCTCTATTAGATTTTCAGAGGCTTTAATGATATGGAAGTAGGCATATTACCTTAGCTAATAGTACCTTAACTTATTTGTTTAGTAAGTCAAGACAAGGGTCAAGTTTTAGCATCAGTAACGCCTTCATCAGTCACTATTCTACCGAATACATGAGTAACTTGAGCGTTAGTGACGTAAGTCATTTCACGATCACATGACTTTATATGATGCGCAGACGCACTTCAGCAGCGTAACTACGTGACGTGCCTCTCACTCTGGGCTCGAAGACCAGATCTCTATTGAAAGAAATTATGATGAATATCCGAACAAATTATTTAACCTCATCTTAAAATACAAATACAAATTTCTATCTCAGGAATTCAAAAAATGTAAACAACATTTGCGATGTAGTTGAAAAATATTTCTATACCAATAAATAATAAGAAACGGGATGTTTAACAAACTTATACACGGTGTCCCGAAAGATAAAGGACCTACCAGTGAATATTGTACGAGTTATCTATTATAATCAGTAATTTATTTAGATTACTCGCTATAATTTAAAATAAAGATGGTATCAAATATAAATTAGTTAAATCACTATGTATCTAATAGTCTCTAAATAGGAAAAGGTTATTCGAATTTCAAAAATTCCCGCGATATCTAAAACATAATTATATATTATCTATCGGGCTGACATTTAAAAAAAGAATATTAAATGTATTTTTAAAAGAGTTTGTTTTGATCAAAGAGGTTTTACTTCAACATATTTTTTTTAAATGTAGCTGCATTGATACAAAATAGAAGTTAATTCTATTTTGTATTAATGCATTTATTTCAGGACACCTTGTCGCGCTGTAGTTCATAAATACATCATGCAATACAAATAGTTAAAATGTGGTGTGGAAACCGTGACAGACACAAAGAGTGATAAATCATAAACGTCTAACACATTCTGTCGTTACGACGACTAAAACACGTAATTATCGATGGGATTTGTTTTATCTACTTATTTATGTATATAGAAATTTGAGGGCAGTTTTGTTTGTGTGTAAGTATTTTGAAGAGTCGTTGGTAACGTTCGTAGTCTGTCAGTCTAGGGAACTCCTTTGCCCCGTAATTATAGGTGTATAAATGTCCAGAATGCCAGAACAAAACATTGCATACTATGTTACCATTTGGGATTTAAAGAAAGGCGACTGCCTCGGTGGCGTAGTTGTAATTGTATATGGTAGAATAACGACTACCGCGCTGAGGTCCTGGGTTCGAATCCCGGGTCGGGCCAAAATAATTGTGACTGGGTTTTTCCATCTTAAAAATTACTCAGTCGCAGCTCGGAGTCAAGAAGTTGGCGGTGTAATACCCCCGTGCCTGGGAAAGCACGTAAAGCTGTTGGTCCTGCGCTTGGTTTCTCTCCGGTAATGTCGGCTTACCGTCTCACCGAACTATGAGAGTGAAAGAACAGAGAGTGCACTTGTGTATTGCGCACACACTTGTGCACTACAATCCTGCGTACCTGGCTGATTTCCGTTGGGATTGGCCGCCGTGGTCGAAATTCAGCTAGGAGGAGATTGATTAAAGAAAGGTAATCTACCTATCCAGAATGACTCTCTAATACTAATACAACAAATCTATTACCTAGCCATCAATTAAATTAATAATAAGCTACAAACTGGCAGAAATCTGTCTTTATAGGTAAGTATGACGTTATTTAATACGACAGTACATTTTTTTCGGCAAATTTTCGACAAATCCAAAACTAAATTGCATCCTGCTATGCATAACCATTGCTACTAGACTTTAGCGACCACTGTTATAGGTATTTTACATTATAGACATACAACATCTAGGCTCGAAGGCTTATCTGCAACTAGCAGGCGCCTTAGCCGAAAGAGGGTAAGCAAACATTATGCTTTGTCAAATATTTTGTATGAACAGATATTTGTTCTGCTCGAGTTGTTTACTGTGGTCGTTACTGCTATATTATACCAGTGGGCCCGGCAGACATCCTGCCACAGACTGTATTTTATTTAAACTTCTTTTAGGTCTGGACACCGGCGCTCTATAGGGTCCAAAATTATCCTATCATTTAAGATTTAACTAACTAAACTCCCGAAAAAATAATTTAAGTCCGTTAGGTAATTTTTTAGATAGTGTGCGAAAAAATATTTTCTTAGAAAAATCACCCAAATTGACAACTGTACCCGCTATTTTCCGTGGATTCTTTAAAATTATTTTTTATTGCCAAACTTGTCCTGATAATAAGAAACGGAACAAAAAAGGAATTAATCAAGCCGATTAAGCCACTCTCGAGTGATTCTTATTTATATAGATTTAAGGAAAAACTAGGTATATTAGGTTTTTCGGATCCAGCGTCTAGCTCGATAGATGTACTATTTCTACGGCCAATTATCATCATGGAAATACTAAGTGTTCCAGTTTAAAGGACATTATAGCTAGTGTAATTATTAAGCATTATGAGACTTGAAGTAATTAGGTTGACGTGGATTTTTGTTATTCCAATCTCGAATAGCTATTAATTAATTGTGTTAATCTATAGATTGTGGGATGATCGGCTTGTTCTTGACATTCGGTAGCAAAAAATGCATAAGACTGTAACAAATTAAATGATGGTTCTTAGTAACCTGAGATGTTCGCGTTGGCGGTTCGTTCTACTCTCACTGGACTATTTTCTATGGTGTACTAATGAAAATTGCTTATTTGTAATATCATTGAAAATCTGACTAAGTATTTTAGTTCTTCCTAACCCCAAGCCAAAGACTCCAGGCGAGACTTTATTTATAATTGAAGAGCAAGCTTGCATGTCGCATTTAAAATTTGCAATACTAAGTTATATTACAACTTTGAATAAAGTCCACATTCACTACAGTACCCTCAGCTCCAAATGTCTAATGTCCAGTAATTTCACTCGCTACGACCTCTTAAAATCATAATACAATGCACACCCTGCACGCTAGAACACCATAAATCTGCTATAAGATAATGAATAAATTAATAAACTAACATACCATGAGTGAAGTCACGATCTAACCCTTGTTATGAATTTAAAACGCTCCGGATGACGCGCGCTTAAATCAGTCAATGCATTTCATGCAAGGATACGTGGACTACATCAATCAGTTACCACTTACTGATACGCCTGAAGTGTTTGGCTTGCACAGCAATGCAGATATCACCTACCAGATCAACAGTGCAAAGGATATCTTGGACACTATACTGAGCGTTCAGCCAAAAGAAGGAGGTAGTCAGGAGGGAGACTAGAGAAAGTATCGTGTATAGACTAGCCGAAGATATGCCGTGGAAAAAACTCCCAAAACAATATGTGACTTTCGAAGTTCGAGAGGCGCTACAAAAATGGGTGCTTTTCTTCCTATGAATATTTTTTGAGGTAAATACCTTAAATACTAAAACAAAGCGAACATCAAAACTTTACAACAGCTAAACGTGATCCAGTATGAATGTTAGCACTATTGTGAAATTAACTCATGATATTTATATCATATATTTCATATAGTTAAGTGCATTATTGATCTGTTTAATATTTTACTGTAGTTATTATTATTAACTTAATAACTGTAATTGGTTTATCCGTTCTTTTTGAAATAAAAAAAATATTTAATGCAAAATTCCTAATATTGATCATGGTATAGATTAGAGACTGCTATGCCGCCATAAATTCAATATATTTTACAGACTAATTTATTAACCTTGATTACTGCTGCAGACAGGAGATCGACAGAATACAGCGAGTAATAAAAACAGTTCACTCAACTCTGTGCGACCTTAAACTGGCTATTGACGGGACAATCATTATGAGTCAAGGACTCCGAGAGTCGCTGGATGCGATGTACGATGCGAGGATCCCACAGAAATGGTTGAAGGTAATATTTACAAGTCTAGCCATAGCTAATCCTTATTTATTTCAAATTTGCCAGTAGGTATATATGTACCTAATTTACTAAAACCCATAAAGGCGCCTTCTCTGTGCGGTAAGAAAAATCCATGTAAAAATGCGTTACTGCGAACGAGAAAATTGAAGACATTTGAGACGAAAAGAATAAATTACGATTTTCGGTCTTTGTCGATTCGAATAAATTTTTAGGCATGTTGCCCTATTATTAGTTTAAAATTTTACGGTTAATTCTCTATGAATGTAGGCAGTTTTAAATAGTTTGTAGAAAAACAACATAAGTAAATTTTAATCTATAGTCGTTTAAAATTTGGAATAGAATATGCAGTTCGAAGGTTTTGACAAAGATTTATCTGGATTTTACGAAACACTGATTCTATTATAATCATCAGAAAGGTCAATTATAACTCTTATTTGAGTAAAACAATTAACTATAAATCCAATTATTTAGCTTTAATTACAAATTAGTTGGAAGGTCGATATTCATAAAAAGTAAACACAAAAAAATTAAACTATGCAATATCAGGCATCCGTATTCCATAGGGTTAAATCAATGCATTATGGTCCAATATGGACCTGCTTAAGTTGAACCCTCTCTCGTGTTATACTCTATATATAAACATAACATTATCTGCCAATTAACAGGTTTCCTGGGAATCTGCAACGCTAGGTTTCTGGTACACGGAGTTACTAGAACGCGAGCAACAATACAGAATTTGGCTGCGCAATGGTAGACCTTATGCCTTCTGGATGACGGGCTTCTTTAATCCCCAAGGCTTTCTCACAGCCATGAGACAGGTAACGTTCGCACAATTAAAAGAACAAGTATGAACTAACACAATACACCAAATAAATGGCATTAATCAATTGATTTTTAAAGTTCATTATTGCATAACTCAAACGCGATTCAATAATATTTCAAGAAGTATAATGTTGATTCGGGTACGAACACTTAAGTGTCGCAAAACATTAAACAATAATCACCAAGAAAATGAAAATTCGGCTTACATGGAGGATCTTTTTTTAATTGAAAATTGGGGCCAGTTAGGTTTGCATAATTCCTCAATCATAAGCCCAAAAATAAATGTATTCAGGCTAATAGCGATGTAATGTTACAAAAAATCATAAATAAATTCATGTCGTACCCATTTCATACAAATCGCCACATTATAAATCGACAGGAAGTGACGCGCAGCCACAAGGGGTGTGGCGTTGGATTCCGTGGTTCTTCAAAACCACATCACCAAAATGAACAGGGAGGACATACACGAAGGACCTTCGGAGGGCGTCTATGTATATGGACTTTTCTTGGAAGGTATAAATATATTTCCATGTACAACTCTACCTCACTCTCATCCAGTTACTGTTTTCGATTCCTCTAATATTAGGCGATATTCAGTTATTTGTTTCACCTTTAAGTAATTAAACAGTATTGGTAGTAGAATTTAAATTAGTTAGTGATTAATTCTCGCAGTTAAAGATAACGTAAAATAATTAATAATCATGGATATTTCTGCCTTTAAAATTTCGTCATATTAAATTTTAAAGGCCGAAATATCCATGATTATTAATTATTTTTACGTATTAAGAAAAACGTAAAAATAATTAATAATCATGGATATTTCTGCCTTTAAAATTTCGTCATATTAAATTTTAAAGGCCGAAATATCCATGATTATTAATTATTTTTACGTTTTTCTTTCAACTGCGAGAACTAATCACTAACTAGACGTGAATTTAAATTCTTTACTTGCCAATACTTGTTTAGTTACCCAGATTAAAGGTGAAACAAAATGTATGAAAATGGACCTTGAGGTATCGCCTTAACCATAATCATGCCTTATTCACGCTGCGTCTCGACGTCCAGATAATTCGTTGTACGTCGCGGCGTCGGATGAAGATCTTATGGAAGTAAACCTATCATTCGGACTAGAAGATAGCTTTTGCAAAAATAGTAGTATTGGGAATTAAAACAGAGAGTTCGCCGAAAAAATTGGATACAGATATTTTTTTACAAATATAAAAATTACAGTTTCTTTGATTTGTTGTATGTTAACATGGGCCTAGCTACTAGCAAAGTAAACGAAATGTACTTATTTAAAATAATATTTACAGGTGCATCGCTCGACAGAAAATCAGGAAAACTGATCGAATCAAAGCCTAAAGTACTGTACGAACAGATGCCAGTTATATACATATTCGCGATCAACACGACTGCAGGGGAAAGACCCGCGACTCTACGAATGTCCTATTTACCGTAAGCCGCAGCGCACCGACGCCAAATACGTGGGCTCTATAGACTTCGAGACGGACAGCAACCCGCGCCATTGGACGCTGCGGGGAGTCGCTCTCTTGTGCGACATCAAGTAGATTTTGGCTCTTTTTCGTTACTGTTTCGGTTACAGTGAAACATGTCATACGTGCGTTTATAAGTTCTGAAGAATCTCATAGCCTTTAAATTGACATTGTGTAGCTAATAATGAGGACAATTATATTTTGTTGTGTAGTGTGTGTTTTATTTCCGAAGACAGTTACATATACCCCTCTATTATAAACGTTTTTATCTAAGGACGAAGTAAAGCTGTGACAACAAGCCTGTTTCTCAGTGCCCAGCGGCACTGAAAATAGATATAGGGCCGTTGTGATTGGTTATTATTGTTGTATTTCAATATTAGCCAATCACAACGGCCCTACGTCTACGCACTGCGAAGACTGCCATGCCGTCAGCACTGAGAAACAGACTTGTTATCACAGCCTTACTCGGTCGTTAGATAAAAAACGTCTATGAATAAGGGGGTTAGTTTGTCAGATACATTTATATTGAGGTCTACCCCATAATATTATCGGGCTGTAAAATAAGAATGCAGCCGCTCGGGGGTTAAGCAATAGTTTAGCTGTCGCTAATTCGATATATTTTAAGTAGTAATGGTTATTTTATTTTTACGGTGAAGGAAGACAGCGTGACAAAACCTGTATATTTGAGAAGTTCGCTATACGAATTTCGAAGTTATTATCAACCCGCACTAGGCCAGCGTGTTGAACTATGGCTTAAAACACCCTTAGGAGCCCCGCGCCCAGCAGTGACAGTATACATTATAATAGTATAGTCTTTTCAGAAAGAGAGCCGTCGTGGGATTTGAGGTCGCTACTGTCCTTAATTACCTCTTTTGTTCAATTCTAGTATGTTTCTATACAAAAAACCTTAAAAAACAACACGCAAGATCGTTTATAACAAGGCAGTACGACATGACAAATGAGTTTAACATTTGAGTAAATGTTAAACCCTTCCCCGCCATTGTACATAACAATGGCGGGGAAGGATTGCTATGTAAAATTCTAAAGTTAGTTCACTTTTCGGCGACGACGGTTCTCTCTGAACAAACTATATATGCTCATGTGTATGAATTGTCTGAAGTAAAATTTTACTCATTTCTCGTTGACCGTAATAAAAGTTCAGTTACACACTACCATATTGTCGCGTACACTACTCACTGTGTACGCGACAATATAGTACCAAATAAAAATAAATTGAATTACAGTGTCCAATAAAAAGACCAAAATGCAAATGGAAAATGTATTACAACTAAACGTAACAAAACCACTACAATGTAACCTTACAAATATGTAAACGGAAAACAATAACACGCTATGAAATTTTCCAGATCACCCGACGCATGAACCGTTGCGAATAATCACGTCATCTATTGTAACATCACTCGCATTACAGGACTTTTTTAATTTCGTCGTAAAGGACGAGGACAAATGCGCCTCCTGTACCTCGGAGAACGTTCGAGAAGGCGCCTTTGAAGAAAGCACCGGCGCCTTCATCCTTAAGGATCTTGACCCAGCAGTGAGCCGTGTTCTTGTACAGGCGCTCATTGGCCGGCAAGCCCGATTGCATCATCATTCGCCGCCGCACTGTGTCCAGGGGATACGACGCGATACCAGCCACTGTCGTCACCGTCTGTACCGAAAACAGTTACTGATGCATTATGGGTTTAAATCGATCCCTCCAGTAAAACGGCACGCAACATTATTTTTAGAAGCTTTCGAAATCTATGATAAAACGCACACACAGGCGTTCTATCCCCCAAGGGGTAGGCAGAGGCGCAATTGGTGCACCCGCTTTTCCCATGTGTATTCCGCCCCATGATGTGATAGAGGCAAACCTATCACCATATCGGGCACAAAATCTAGACTCCTGGCTGACTCTGATAGGAAAACCTAATACGTAACACTTTCCCCGACCCAACGATCGAACCCGAGACCCCAGCATTGCAGTCGTACCGTAATA
>NW_023595268.1:0-16000 GCF_014839805.1 Manduca sexta | reverse complement strand
AAGTTTAAAGCCTCGAAACCTAAAGCCTGTGAGAAATAAATTCAAAGTCCCAACCCACCTCCGCACATTAAATTCACCTAGAGCAACCGTAAATTTGATTTAACACCACCGTAAACCATAAATTACACCCTAGAAAACAAACAACGCTGTTTAAAATCCAAACATCGTGGAACGGGTCGCACAGAATTGCTTTACGCTTGATATTTTGCCAAAAAGATCAAAGATACATTGGCCTTGGCCCGAACGTAGAATAAACAATAATGGTATTCCACTACGCGTAGTAACCGTGTATTGAAAAACTTACTATCGATACAGTAGATTTCTATGCTTTTAAAGCTTGTTTTGAATTATGCCACTGTTGAGCTTATTTTCAATTGATTTATTATAGGTCTAATAATAAGATCCTATGCCACCGCTTCGAATCGTAGGAAGATGTATATCAAAGGCAACATAAAAAAAAACTTAAATTTAAAATTGGAATCAAACTGGCACTAATTCACAACTTTGAATATAATTTTCCGGCAACATAGTTTTTTGTGATGCCTATACTGTTTTGACAGGCGACCTCGTTACCTAATTGTATCCCACTAATACGACAAACAATGCCAATCAACTGGAAATGGTGAGTTAATTAAATGAACCGATTTAGTTTGCCCCCGTTCCACTCATTTGTTTGTTGCTCATTAGCTTTTACATTTGTTTTGGATCGGTTAATTTTTAATTGAAAAAGGTTGCCTGTTTAATCATCATGAGAGTAAATGAGGTCCATTTGTGAAATCTATTTTTGCAACCTTGATTATAGTACTAGGCAAAGAATAATCTATTTATCCTACGTAACTCTATTTTGAATAGCACATTTTATAACATTTCGGGCTTATTGTTCAATCAACAGACAAAATTTAATTGTATGGATATAAAGTACAACACAAACGAATTAAAAAAGATAGTTTTAAGTACGTATAGAGTTGTCAATTTGTTCCACTATTATATTTAGTCAGGGTATATATTATTTGATTATTTGGCTATTGAAAACTTAGCCCTAAAATTGATTATTAGTATAGGTGTAAGGATTACCTAAAATTTTATATATGCGGATGCCATTCTCTGAAATATCAAGAAATAAAGTCTGTTTAATAACCCAACAATTTTCCAATATCCTACAAGTTAACATTCTGACTCCAGGCATGATCGCGGGGACAATTAAATAGAAGCTAAAGTAAGGAACAATGGCATAGCCACGAGCAAACTTACTACCACAAAGAGCTTTTGTTTACACCCGATATACGGCTGGCTTTGAAAGCCGCAAAATTTGACTCATTGTACTGAGCGCTAGTCCACCTGAAATATGTATTAGTCTTGTATAACATTTGTTTATGAGGAAAATTTTGAATTAGAACTCTCTGGAAACATTTGAAAATTCTAGAGTTGAACGATTAAATATCTAATGTCCATGTTAACTTACTATGCCAGTTATGAATAATTAATGTTTTTCATGTTTTAATTATACAAGGCAATAGCCACTTTTGCGTCCAAGGGTTTTCAATGTGTCTTCAGAGTTAACGCATTGATTGATTAGGCCCCAACGAGGTCCAAGGTATAGCTCACTATACAGCTTTTGTTTGCTAAGTCGATTGGCTATCGCAGTTACGCAAGTTCTTCCTCCAAAATTATGATGTCTACAAAATACACAAATATCATATAATTTACAATAATTCCATGGCTCCACCTCTACATAACACAACATAGCAACCAGTTTATCTACGTAAAATTAATAATAAACCTGCAATTTTACCTATGTGGCGAAGCTTATCAAATTACATTTTAAAATTCATAGAATGAGAATTAATGCGCGTCATACAAAGGGCCGTAAAATCCCACAGCTGGGCGCCGTAATAACATTTAATGAACCTCCATTACGTGTTTATTGAAGCAAACGTGAAATCATATCCCGTGAGGTTTCTAAAGACGGAATAATCCAATTTTTAAAATTAAAAAAGTTTTCAAAACATTCTCAATATGCAGCTGATGTACAGTCGTGCGCGAAATGGTTTGAGATATCGCGAGTTTAATATTACGTGCGAACATTTAAGTATTAATATTACTTCAAAGGCATTGTTTTAAGATAAAGATAAGACGCTTTACGTAACTTGGTCTCCAAAACTTACACCATTTTTTAACATAGGGCCGGTAAACCAGCAACTAAGTAACTTTGTGTGAAACATCTATTGTCCCTTTACACATTACCAAATATATTGTAGATATGCTATCAAACTGTAAAAAAGAATTAGATGTCAATAAATATCAAAACATGATTCCGCGTTCTCAGAGCAACATCACAGATGTTCAATAAATTTCAGGCAAACAAAGCACCCCAGCCGAGCTGACTCATTTAATTATACTAAAACTAAATTGACTACATTAACGTCTCTATTAACCTTAAAATGGCTGCAATTGGTTAAATATTCGCGTGATAACCCGACGGTGAAGTTAATAAGTCATGATTGATGACTCCCTACGTGTAAATTGCTTCCCTTTTATCTAATGTAAATATTTTGATCGCGCTATCGAAAATATTGCTTCCTATTTTTGGCTTTAGATATTTAATGTTATTACTCTCAATCATTTATTATCTTGACGTTTGACGAATGAAATAAAATTTTATGTCGTTATAATGTTATTAGATATATCTTATCGCTTAAGCTCTAAAAACAAATGATTTGCAAAATATAGGTGAAAGACGTCATCAACATCTGATTCTACAAAAATATGCGGCGATTTATAACAAAAAATATAACACCATTTTAATGTTTTATTTTTACATAGTTACTGTAATATTTCGAAAAAAAAAATTACTGACTAGTGCATAACTCTACTCTCTACAATAGTTTACAAAAGAACCGTGTATTAACTATTTTACTTCTAGAACTGTCAAATATCCAAGAAAATGTACCTATTAAGAAATATACATACATAACATCACGCATTTATCCCCGAAGGGGTATGTAGAGGCGCAACTAGGGCACCCACTTTTCGCCAAATATGTTCCGTCCCATGATGTAACTCAATAATAATTAAGAAATATATAACTCAATAATACAAATTATTATATTAATATCATAACAAGGTTGTCCCCGACGGTACCGAAGCCAGCGAAGCGTGTCCGGGGAGCGATCTCTCACGGTAAAATGAGCACACGAGCGGCGCATCTCCACACCATTGTAATTATTTAAACGTTTTTACTTACGCTATTAGTTATAACAGTTGCACAATACTTGAAGGTAAATTTAATTTTTAATGCTGCGTTGAACATGTCAGAAATATGATTAGAATGACTGTAAAAAATTATAAGGGATGTTACGCTGTGTAGAAATTAATTAAACTTAGATCTGCGTGTATGAAAAACATTGCATTTTTCATTTTTCTGTACAAAATTTGAAATCAAAACAGCCTTACAATTCGTGTATATTGTGTACCGCTAATGCAACAAAGTTAATAAAACATTGAATGAATAACGTAATTGTATCCGTAAACCCGCTATTTATATTACAAACGCATTACCAGTAACTGCAAATAACGCTCATCATACCGGTATAATGGTTAATAACTAATAACTATTAATAACCGGTTAGCAGCACTAACTCGTTATTTTGTTTTCTATTTCCAATTTCAAATTGCTATACGTAATTTCGTCTAGGGATGTAGTGATGCGATATTAGGATTTTATTGGAAGAAAATTGCTAGTGGCGAATGTTATTTCGCTCGTGTAGTGTATTGATTAACTTATTCCGTAAAAGTATCTCGGACAAGTAAATATTCCCTTAATTCTACTGAAACTTCATTAACATTTCTTGATATTAGAACAGTGTTTTTGTGATTGACATTTGAATATCACAATATTATTATGTCGTTTACCCACACTAATATGGGATTTTATTGATAAGAGCACTCATTACTAAATATATTAACCTGATGTAAAAACAAAAATATAAAAATATCGTAAATATAATTTTATTCTCATACTATAATCACGGTAAATCAATTTTGAAGGTTGGCCATCCTTAAAATAATAAGTCTCGTGCATTCAACCAATCCGCGGGCTGGATTTAAAAAAGGAAGATGTAATTCCGCTCGAACAACGGGTATTACCGTTAACACAATGGTGGCCAGTGGTCGTTATGGCCATGTCATATTGTTGGCTTATTAGCAATAAATCACGAATTATTGGACGCTATTATGCCGCGCTCGAAGCTCTTAGTAGACCATTTTTATTTTCAAAATTACATGCATGAATATTCTGCTATAATATTATCTCGTTCAAATAAATACCAATAAGTAAGGGGTAACTTATTGCAAAGCATAGAATTGACGTCAGGGAATGATTTACTTTAGTACCATGATCTGACAGTTGTTACAGTGTCTTCTTTTAATTATATTCTTGTTGATGAAATACGTTTGAATATCATGATTTAGTAATAAGCATGCATATTTTTGTAGTCTCGAATCATTGAAGATATACAAGTCACCATATCAGCGATTCCAGAACATTTTAAAGTTCAACATAAATGTGTAATAAGTTCTTATACTCATGTCAAGTACAAGTATCTAACGTGGGTGGTTGTTGCAGAGCTACCGCGGCCGCAAGCCTCTCGGCGGCACCGCCGGTGTCCCAGGTGTGCCAGGAGCACCAGGAGTGGGAGTGGGTGTAGTTCCCGCCGCCGCGTCCCCCAGCCCCGCGCCCCAGGCGCCCGCCGCGCCAGTCCCGCGCCAGCCACCACGCCCGCCATGAAGCAAGACCATCCTAGTCAGCCCATGGTAGGAATCCCACTTCTTATAGTAAGCTATACAACATTTTATTCATTCTTATGGGTCTCTTGGAGACTTGCCTAAGTCATAAATGCTTAAATTTTTTTGCATACGGATCTGTCAGCCTGTCCATGACTAATATCATTGTCATAGAGGAATTTGAGTGACAAACCTCTGCGTGGCTTTGTTCTGTTCAACATTCGTTATCCTCAAATAGCTGAGAGTCTCGTAATGCCCAGCACCTTGACTTCAATTTCTCTAAGATAAGACCACGATTTGCTTGTACAGCAATGCCGAAACAGCAAAATCGTACGACAAAATAGTTAAAAATGAAATTTAAGCTTATTCTATTAGTTTTACATAAATGAGTAAAGACAAGGTCAATCGTCTAATAAATGTCCATTCAAAGTAAAGCCATGCAAATTTTCTGAAGACAGTTCCCAACTCTAGCCATTTCAGGTAAGCCTTAAAGTACCTGATGAACATTATTGAGCATATTCTGAGAATCACACTCAAAACAATGGTTTGCACAAGTCCAGTTCCCACCTGCAAAGACAACGCTCTCGGGAAAAGTTTCGGTGGAGTTCTGGCTTCCTGCCAAGTTCGAGGCCCTTCACATTAAAGTTAGCATCCATCGACCAGTTTGACTGAGCGTTCTGTTTCGGGACGGGAATTATGCAAGCTTCGTCAAATCTGTATGAATTTGTTTAGTTTTTTATAGAAAAGTGTTAATACAATAGTAACAAATGAGTATAATATCATTACTGTGTTTTAGTAAGTAAAACAAACAAGTCCTTTCCTTAGCCTTCCTGAGACTACTAAAATAGATATTGTGAAACATTAACACATTGTTAAAATGCAGACTGCAGGCTGAAGACATCTTTTTAAAACTGCATAGTTTAAAGAAATATAATCGCCGCAATGTATCGCAGCAAATTTTATTTAAAAAAACGCCAGTAAAAACATAAAATGTAAAATTTGTATGCGACAATATCCACGCTTGACTGATAAACGTAATAACGTGTTTTAAGATTTTTTATAACGGCTTAATAGCATCGTAACTACAAGTTTAATTTCCGTAATAACCGTTTATTGGTCGTAAAAATGAATAGCACGCGTTTGTCAATATGCATTTAAAATTGTATACAATATGCAAGTAACTTTGAACACTATGGCTTTGGTGTCTAATATGCAAGAAGCAAGCAAGTCGGATTGATCCCTCCATTGAGATTCTCAATTACTTCTACCAATATTTTAACCTTAGTGTGTATTGTAACATTTAGAATACCATACCATTAATAGAAGGTATAGTCAAAAAGTAATCACATTTTCTGTTATAGAAAATATATACGTATACTAAGCCATATTATTACGTTACAAATAAATCACTATAAACCAAAGCAATCGAATCTATAAATATCACCAATAAAAACTACAAGTTTCATTCCAAGTACAGACAGTGAATAAAAAGGCAAACAGTTATAGCCAATAGCTGTAATTAAAATAAAATATTTACAAATGCCAGTAAATTACATGTAGCAATAACTTAATTACAGCCGTTGTAACGATAAACACCGGTTTAACAATGTTGTAGAATAACACATGAAAACGACATTACCGTCGACAGCCAATTTACATAATTATGGTAAATTTATTTGAAATATTTAACGGTTGTTGCTTGATTGCTTTATTAATAGCAGTTATTCGTCTTTACGTTATTGCGCTATTTAGCAACGACGTTGACATAATGATGCCTTTAATAGTTGGAATTCAGAATTGAATGTTGATTTTTATGTGCTAAAATTAAATAAAATGAATTAGCATAGATTTAAATTGTATTATGGAATAATCAATCCATTAATTTAGCGTTTCGATCAAAGAACAGGTTTGCCGAAGAAGGTCACCGCGGGTTTTGGTTGATATGCCGATGTAGAGTATACATTGGGTTAGGGATTCGGTCCAATGCTCGCCCGGGCGATGCTATACTCCAGAGTTTCGACATTGGGGCGTGAGATCGGTGAAACCAAAATAACCGTTCTATTCACCCCTAAGTGGTTGTAGCGATAACGCCTTCTTTCCTCGCGAAAAAAGAGGTTTGCGGGTCATAACATTCTAGACAGAAATTTTGTAGTTTTGTTCAACATACGCAAGCATCATTTTGAGAGTTTCCTACCTCAAAAGGAAACCTTAAAAAATATTTTTTAGTCCATCTCTCTATATATCAAGACCCTTTTTCTCAGTAACTCACATATATACTTAGATAACTTATCTACAAGTTCGTTAGTAAATCTCGATGCGCGAGTCTAACTCGCACTTATCTGGTTATTTTAAACTTCGACACAGCCGCTCTTGCTTACAAGCGGAGAAGTACGAACCGTAGATCTCGGTTAGATTTGCGCTTTGGAACTATTTTATGAATCAAATATTTTAATTATACAGTGAATGATAATGTTACTAACTGAATGATTAGACTGACTGACCACGCACGGTTTGATCCGATGGATTTAGTTAATTTAAGAGAGTGAAACCATATAGAGCATAGACATTAAAAGACATAGACAAGAAAAAAAATTACGTAAACAATATTCAGTAACCGTATAATCGATGGGTCGCGGCTGGTGCTAGTTATTGCCGTTATCTCTTCCGACTCAGTTGCTCGTTTGTTTTACTTGTTTGCTTCCATTATCGTAGTTAATTAACACTAAACCTACAGTGCATGGAGTATTCTCGCACTTCATTGCATTTGATGAGCCTAAGGAAGATGATTGATAGAATTATGCTGGTCTGCCTGACTGAAGGTATATCTTGGACGTAATTCTATAAACGGTACCACGTAGATTGTTCGCTATCCCTTAGAGTATAAAATATATTAGGTATACTTCCAGGATCCACAACCCAAGCGCACGCACCTCTGAATTTTAAAATGTTTAGTAAAGTTATCAAGTCAAGTCAAGTGTGTATTCTCAATGAATTATTGCTTACTTTAACGGTGAAGGAAAACATCGTGAGGAAACCTGCATACCTGAAAAGTTCTGTATATGAATTTTGAGCGTGTGTGAAGTCTGTGAACTTGCACTAGACCAACGTGGTGGACTAAGGCCTAATCCCTCTCAGTAGTAAAGGAAACCCGTGCCAAGCAGTAAGACAGTATATAATACAGGGCTGATATTATATATTATTACAAATATGGTCGTTCGTATCGGCGGAATTACAAAGATCGTCTATAGCAGGGATGGCGAACCTTTAAAGTGCCATTATTTATAAAAAAAATATATCTTGTAACGTGCCAACCAGGATCGGTTTTATCTATCCGAGTGCCCTTTTAGCGACTTTTTTATTACCTAGGTTTTTGATTTGTTTTTATTGGGGCTCGCAAAGTGCCTTCAATGCACCTGATGTTAAGAGAAATGAAGCCCAAAAAAAAATACATATGCAGTGGCATATTATTCGCGTGCCTGAATTATTTTGTCACGTCCACCACAAGCACACATGGCATTGATTCGTCATCTCTTGTATAGAGGATCTATTGCTTCCCATCAAAGAGTGTTCGGCAGTCAGCATACAACTAGATCAAGTTTACTAACCCTTATGAGACGGTGTAGTCTCCAAATTCACCGTTCTGAGTCGCAACAGGTCTAACACAGGGGAAATTTTATATAGAGATATGCCGGTTAATAAATTTATTAGTTAGAAAATGATGTTGCTACAGCAAGCCAACAAGGTTTTTATAGATGTTAACATAATCATTGAGCAGGAACTAACTCTAGGAAGAGATAAAGCGACGTAAAAAGCAATTAATAAAACATATTTTATCATAAATTTTATTACGTAGCTAATTATAAAATTAACTGAGGTAAATTTATAGTGTTTTTAATTTAACTACAAAGTTATAGTAGTTTATCAACAAGAAAATATCTTAATTATAAATGTTTTTATTATTGTTTATAAATATAATTTCGGCCAAAATCTTAATTGAGAATGAGGTAAATTTACAGCGGCTTTTGCCTAAATTATGACGTTTGCTTTCTGGTAACTCTTATAGCATTTATATTAGCTGTTAGTTTTACAAATAAAGATGAAACTAGTTATTAGTACGACAGTTTATCTTATCATTACCATAATATAATCACGTGGTATAACTAGCACGCGTGTCACCCGCAGCAAGATGTCAAAGTTTAAAATTTTTAATTTCCCGAAACGCTGCCAACTTTGCCAATTTCGGAACTCGACTCAGTGCGCGCCAAATTTATCGCTCTCCCTGCGTGTGAGCTCACTATTTTTATTATAAAACTTTTATTAATCCTTTTACGTTTAATAAAAATATTTATAATTATTAAAAATACGTTTCGGCGTATGTACTTTTTACGTTTTAACAGATACTTATAGAAAATCGGAGTAAAATTTTCATTTTTCACTATGAATTCATAATTTCGTATCTCTCGTTAATCTAATGTCGAAAATGCTGATTAAACCAAAACTACATCCTGGCAAAACGCCCAGGCGTCACAAATAAAGAATAAATAATTCATTTTCAACACTATAAATCCATAAACCGTGAAATAGTTACGCAAGAACCCTTCCCTACGGCGAAAGAAACTGGATCTCTATAAAAACATCACGAACAATCGAAACTAACCCACTTAACTTTCATTTTAAACGCTATGATAGATACAATTTCAGTTGAACATTGTTTCGAAGCGAAATATAATAGAAATGGACGGTAATCGGCATAGTTTCGAGGTAATAACGGTTATTATCACGGAATATCGAAAACATAACTTACCTGCTATGAGACAGAGTCGATAATTGATTGTCTGTTTGCTATTGTCGTTTATTATGAAACATTTACTATTTCCTATTAATATTAGCTATAAAATATACGATGTTGTTGAACTCTACATAAAAGGAAAATGTATTGTTCCTGTATCCAATTATAATTTTGTGTGTGCCGATTTCTAGATATCATAACCTAATTAATTACGTACAGGACTGATTAATGATAAGAACTTTAGTAATGAGGTCATGTGTTACAGCTAATAATTTAACGAAAATATTATTTGTAACGACCAAAGTTGGACCGAGTTCGATGTCACTGAATTAGATCAACTTCATTGTATAATAAAGTATGTATAGTAACATTAATTCCACGATATTTATAACTTGTACGTGATGTTTTACAACAAATTTTATTTAATATATTAACATCTCACAGTGAAATCATTGTTGAACTCACGTTTGATTGAATAAAGGCCTAGAAAATAAGGTTTCCTTTGTAATAACCGAACCCAATAAAGCCCTAAGAAGGAGGCATCAATTTTATGGTACTAAGATGTACCAAGTTTTAATTACAAGCGACATATACCTACATGTAGGCTGTTTGTCCTCCCGATTCCAAATTAAAATCTTGCCAAGTTAAGAGTTGGTGAAGTAACGTTACATTATAATTTTCGCGCAACATGTTGCCGTCAACGTTTAACATGTCCCAACTTTTATAATTAAATCATTAAACTTTACACGCGTTTGGAAAAATGTTGCTATATCATGAATTTGTTAAGGTTTATGAATTTTGTGAGATGTTCGTGTATAGAAGATTGCTTTATTAGAAAAGTAATTAGGGTTCGAAGAATTTAATATGTGGTACTACAGTTTTGTACGGAGCTTTAATTATATTCCCGTTTGGACTTTGAAGTCAGTTCTAATTAATGAATAACAAAAATTTACATGAGGTAACGGGCGCTGAATTAGATATTTTGGTGGCGTTACGTAAGCAAGCTTACCATTTACAATCAGGCAAGTGCCCTAAGACCTGATTTGACAAACTTAAAATTTTATATCATTAGATAGTAACCGAGGTAAGCCTTAGAAATGAATATGATTGATTTTGATTCCTTCCTAACTGAATTTAGGCTTTGGTGGCCAATCTCAACGGAGATCGGCCACGCAGGAGATATTATAGTGAACAAGTGAGTGAGACGGCAATAGGGTACCGGACTCATTTTTGTTCTTTACTATTATCAAATATTTACATAATATAAATTATAACACAGAAATAATTATTAAAATCCGGTAAAAATCAACTAGTTATAAGTCTTTGAATTTCGGTGGAAAGGGTAATTTACAAGAAACAGAAAAGAGACGAAATACCCACATGTGACGTCATCGGGAATTACGACGCGTGCTAAAGAAAGAGATGAAGCGATATCCCCACATCGCGCCCACTTCTGTACATTACAATATTTTAAATATGAATTGCTCGCTCATTTTTAACCAATTTTCATGCAGTTATTGCAGCAGTGCTTTTTTCGTATTATTAACCATTACATATAGAATAATGTACAAAATCAAGCATAGGCCGGTCCCCTATCCGACACAACTGGAGAGAGATCAGGCGCAGGACCAACGGCTTTCCGTGCTTTCCTAGGCATTACGCCGCCAACTTCCTGATCCGAGCTGCGACTGAGTAATTTTGAGAAATGGAAACTTAGCATAAATCTTAAAATTCATCTCAATCATTAAAAATCCATAAATAACCTCTTAATATTAAAACAAAGGAACAAAGCCACGATAAATCAGAGATACATGAGTCAGAGTAGTTAGTATAAACAGGCGGTTTGCCGACCTCGGTCAACGTATGATTACGTCGGGCCGGTTCACACGCCTTGTATAATGAAGTAAATAATGCCCAACCTCGACCGACATCGCGCGTCACGTGTGATCGAACCAAAATATATCACTGATACGACGAGGATCTATATATGAGCTGGAGTTTGGTTCGAGAGGCACTTACAAGTTTAAATACATAATATGTTAGTGATAGAAAAACTGCTGAAAGAATTGGAAATATAAGGTCCGCTTGGTTGGATATGAACCGTAATATCTATCATGCAGTGGCAAAGGTTCCATATAACCCAATTCCTACCAGCTTCCCTTTATGTAGAATCTTATTATCATTAGAACGATTTGTAGACCGCATTCATGCATATTAATGACCTACGTGTTGTATCGGGATACCTTTTGGAAAATTTCACCCTTCGCCACTGCTATCATGATAGCTTAATACATACAATCTCAATATTTTGAGTATCGTATTATTTATGTAAGTGTACAAAAAACAATATGGTTAATATAAACCGTTTTAAATTGTTACAGGCCCCAATGCCGTTCTACGCCGGAGATCCAAACCGATTTCCAACAGCATGGCAGACTGATCCATCACAAGGTATGTTTTTAAACATCTAAAGATTTTATCGCTATTTCAATATTTTACGATTAACGTTATCTTTAGAACTCATACATATATCCGAGGTCGCGGAAGAGACCTTCGCTACTAGAATAAATACAACCTATAGGCTAACAGTTAATGTAAACAATTTATTTTTGTAGGTAAACCAAAATCAGTTCATCCAGCAACTCCCCACACAAACTGGGCTAAATAATAATAGATTAAGAATGAAAATTAGAATGTTTATTGCCAGTGTTAAGGCTTTTTACAAGTTCGTAGTAAATTTTATTCGTCACGTAAATGTATAAGCCGACCAAATATAAAAGTCACACTCTAACCTGTGCTCTAAATAAATGTTAATAATATGGTTTTATCTACATTAGCTGTTTGTTATAATAATTGCCCCATAAAGACGCAAAGAGTCTTGATTGGGCTAGCTTGAACGGGGTAGTAACCCTATCTCTCAGGAAACGGAAATTAAGGGGCATATTTACTTTTGTCATTATTTTCAGACAATTGTTTGCGCCCAATAATTGACCCGACAAGCCCCACCCATCCCTCATTATCAGGTTCTTAATTCTGTTTAAAGGCAAGGAAATCACGCGACCTACCCGCTTATTTTCCTACTTTTGTTATGAAGAAACAATAATACATATATAAAGTCATTTTGCGATCTGAAAATGCTTAATTAGATTTACCTCCATTAAATACAATTAATTCCCGGATTTACAATATTAAAACTAAAGTAAACGTGTTTGTTTATATAAATTGCGTTGTAAACACTTGTTTTAACCGATTATTGTAATTATTTCATTAAGCACGCAAAATTACATTTTAATAATAATTTTAACACTATTTAATAAACCGATGTCGACGACCTTCATGATTTGAATCGATGTATCACCTTTTATAAATTGGCAACTCGCATGTATATTTCGATTATTCGCTCTACCCGAGAATCGAACCTTATGATCCACATCGAAGTACACTGGACCATTGGTAACACTAAGGTCAGAGATTTGCTAGTCTTGTTGCCTACACTGAATAACTCGGAGCCAGAGTTGTTCTTCAAGGCCGAATGTGAAAGCGAAGGTCGAATTGCAAACACATTGAGATGCCGGTAAATAGTGCAATAATGTTAGCACTCATGTTTTAATACAAGCCCTGTATAAAGTACTTTACTGGTTGGGACGGAACATATTTGTAAACTTACAAAAACGTTTGCAGACTCGCAAACATGACGTCACAGCGTAACGGGACTATAGAATCAGTACCTACACCTTGTGAATACGAAAGCGCGCTTTCATAATGTCCCATGTTATTCGGGTCAGGCGTTTCCTTAAAGCCTTAATCGTTAAACAAAGAACTGATGGATAACATCGGCAATACATCACATATACCTTCGCTCGCTATATATTTATTTATCTTTACATTTAATATAGTAACGAAGATGAGTTCTTATTACAAATATTGTAGTTTTTTTATTTTTGGTGGCCTCGTGCGTAAAGCTCCAGCAGGGTAGGTCCTACCGCAATGTCTATTTTTACCGACATGTGGGAGCAGAGTGCGTGCACTATTGTGTTGTGATAGGAATAAAATTGCATCCAGTGTAATTACTATAAATTATTAGACATTTTACAAGCCAGGGTGATTAGCGCAGTAAAGTGCTACGCAACGCCCTGAATCCTAAAGTTGTGGATGCTGTTGATACGGTTTACAGGCGATCGTATCTTACCATCAGGCAATTTGCTTGTCTCTTAAAGCTATATAGTTCGACGCTACTCAAGAACAAAATCTCATCTGCAAAATGCGCTAGTTGCAGGATAAAGGTTTTAAGTTAAATGAAAACATAAATATCCGTTATTCATTTCAAAACTAATGATTGTTATCAAAAATTTATTAAATTTCTATTTTCGGGTCAAATTATAAAATACAAAAGAAACAGCGTCATGTAAACGACCGTTATAAGTACCACTGTCCTAAAAATCATAAAATAAATAGCAGAAACGGTGGGAAAATAATTTGCGAAGGGACGTAGCTTATGGCTGCGACCGAGCGCTTTCTATTCAGCGAGCGTCTCAATCTTGTTACAAGAGGTTCGCGGCGCGCATTAAACACCGACTTAGTACCTATTCTCTTACATAAACACACTTAGCAGTAACACGTAAATAAATTATTTATATATATCGCAATAAATATATTTCATAACACTTATATTTACCTCAGATTAATGGCTAGAAAAAACTGTTAGAACTGTCTCAATCATTATTTGTCCCCAACTTATTTATTTATTTGAACAGCCAACAAAACATACACCTTACATAGTTTTTTTTAAACAATTCAGTAAGTAATTGCTGCAGTGCTGTTTTAATTATCTTATCTTATTATTAGCTTATCATCAATAAGTCCATTGTTGACCAGGCTTCCTTAAAATTTCCAGACGGACTCAATACGGTCGTAATTTAGCTAAAAGGAACAGTAAAAGTGATACTGTCGAAAAAATCTTGTCATAAACTGTTTCATGGTTATTAATTGCGAAATTTGGCACAACTACCTACTAGATCTACTAGATCATCTTCAGAAAGGAAGTCCACTGCTGAATATAGGCCTACAGACAAGATTTCCAGACCGATCTAAGACCTGCATCCGTCGACCTAAATACCCAAGTCCAAAGCAAATATTTACCGATCATTAACATGTGTACAGACTTCGAATCTGTGACCGCGTTTATGGCCGACTTCATGAAAATCAGTCATGCTCGTAGCCTAAACTACGAAGTTACGTATTTCACTGCATCTTGGTTCGTAGAAATTAGATCGAAACCCGGTGTCTTATTCTTAAATAGAATTGTCAGGTAACTGATGTGTTTTTAATTTTTTTTTTATTGTTTCGTAAAGATTCATCACCTAATGAAATACGGAATTAATATTGCCCGTTCGAAAGATTTGCTTAGAATAAAACTGCTAGTGTGCATTTTCCCTTGATAACAAGTATCTTAATTAAAGCAGGACTTGATCTACCTGAATACCCTTCAGCAAAATCCATCCATCCATGATTTCTGCGTTAACTTCTAATTTCCAAACAATTTACAAACATTCGCTATTCTAATATCATTTACTAAATAAGTACATATGACATATATGTAAGCTATTATATTATTAAAATACTCTATCTCTAACAAACTCTCTAAACTATTGACACATTATTTTGCAAAGATGATTGTAGTGTAATGTAGCAATGATCGTCTAGACGGCGTGTCGAAATATAATAATATATCAATAGAATCACAATGCTGGATGCTTTGCCCTACTTACTGTACGCGGAATCGAACTTTACGCTACGGCCGTGACGAATATCTTCGTCCGTGGTAAGGCTCTTGCCTTATCTTACCTACCTCTTATCTTACCTTAGGTACTTAATATTATAAATGCAATTTGTAAAAATGTTTGGGATGTTTGTAATTTAACCACTGAACAGATTTATATGAAATTTAGCATACGGATAAATGATGTCTTGGATTTAACATAATTCGCACTCTTAATAAAATAATGACCTATTCCAAAATTGTTAATTTGTGGTAATTATCAAAAAAAAGTCATTTCTGCTTTTATTATACCTTTACTACCTTACCTATTATACCTTTTTTCAAAGTTGCTATAAATTTGAACTAAAGATAAATAAAAAGTGAAACCTATAACATGAAAAAAAAAGGAAAAATAAAAAAGGTCAGAAACAGAAATAAATTTTTTGACGATTCCCATAAATAATATTTTTGGAATAGGTCATTATTTTATTAAGAGAGCGAATTATATGCTTTTTTATTCCTAATAAATAGCTCATGTGGAAAATATTTCAATTTTAATATGATTTCTTTAGGTAGATGGCGTTGTAGTCACACAAATGGCCCTTGGGATCGGAAACTATCTTTCCCATCTCTTTGTAGGGATTAACTCCGGAAACTGCTGTACTAGCATA
>NW_023595267.1:0-9188 GCF_014839805.1 Manduca sexta | reverse complement strand
ATAATATTTTTTTTTCTAAAAAACAAAGGGTTAACTTATTTTTGATAAAGCAAAAATATTTTCAATTGAAGTTAACGTGTAGAAAGTTTTAAATTTGTTCAGCTACTTTTGGCCGACTGTACCACTTGGGGCATGAGATGCATAATCAAGTTTATTCTTTGCATTTTATAAAATAAAGTCGAGCAAGAAGTAGTCACTTGACAAACGTCACAAAGATCCACAAACAACCAACAGTTATAACTTTGTATTATATCAGTCGCAACATCTTGAACACACTACACTACATAACACTATAAGAAACAAAGTGCAGGATTTTTACATCAGTATAACTAAACTTACAACACGCTGTAGTGTGCTCAAGTTGTTTACCGACAATTATGCAAAACATTTGTGCATTAGCAGTGGTGAAGTTTTCCCAAAGGGAACACGACACAACCTAAATTAAAGTACGAATATGCACGATTGCGACCTGCAAATCGTTCTAATGATTATTCAACTTTACAAAATTAGGAAGGGGAGGCCAGGAATCGCATTATATGTACCCTTCGCTACTATAGTGTAACAAAACTTCCACCACGCTGTAGTCTGTTCAAGTAGATAACCTAATACACTGTGTAATATCTATTAAACCGATACATCGTGTATGCTGCTCGGTGACAGAAATAACAAAGACGTGGTACGAAGATGATCTTCCACATTTATAACACACCCCTTTATTTATTACAAGCTACCCTTAATATTATGTTTTTATTTTCAAATACGTTTTTTCTGTCTATAAGCTTCTAATCACTTTTTAATCTAGTCTCTAAAAGCTAACGTGAATAAAAGCTTTTAAAAGCGTAAATGTGGCTTTTATACCTACTTCATAATTCCCAAATCTCTCAATTACCGATAGTTTCGGTAAAAATAGTACAATATTTTATTTTCAATAAATACAATATACTATATGGTATAGGTTTTGGTTGAATAAATATTGTTATTGAATTAATACTTAATTCAATTGTTTCATGTTGTTAAACTTTGAATAGAAAAATTATCAGATTTATTTTAATTCAAACAATCATAAATCGTAGTTATTTGTTTCATTATTGAATTGTATATTCCTTGAAATTAACAATAGTTTATGAAAACCTTTATATTCCAACCGTATTATTAATTGAGTAAGTCCTTTTCAAATTATATTTGTAGTTAATACTTGAGTGAAACAAAGCTTTGGTTTAATTAGTTAATTTCGTACAATGTATTGTGGAATCATTTACGCGGCCCGTCCGTTCGACACTAATCAAACTGAGTACATTATGTTTCCGGCTTTATGAAGTTAGCAAGCGGAATATTTTGTATAAAATTCGGTTTTGTATGCGGCATATGGATTTTAGAAATCTTTTACAAATAGACTGTATTAAATGTTTTAAAAGTTGTTTTAACCGGGAGTAAACATGTAATTACTTTTTGTATACAGTCTATAATGATATGCCTTTTCCGTCCTTAATATATTAAATATTAAATTATATAATAAAATTATTTTTTTTAATTGGAGTGATTTTAAAATTTGAGTCAATTTTTCACAATCTACATACTATACTCATTATTAATATGTATTTTGTAAAAATAGACCTGTGAAATTTAATAAAAATAGTTTCTTTAATACCATCATTGAAATTATTAAATGTAAACATAATATAACTATAAATCTATTTTCCAATTATCTATATATGCAATGGACATATTTATGTAGATTTATTTCAAAGAGAGAATTTTATGTTTACATTTTTACCTTTCGTGCAAGTGACATCCCTTTACTATATTAACTATTAAAACATAAACAACAAAAACCTTATAATGAAAACTTACTGTTTTTAATTAAATATAAACTTGAACACAATCACTGAACAAACAACACACAAAATTTAAATTACCACCAAACCGAGAACATCGATGTTAACGCTCTACATAGAGATAAACCGACGTGCGCTCCGTCCCAGAGCCAACCGAATACTGCTCTACTGAGAGCTTGCTTTGACCACTGAACGTTACAGGACACTAGTACAATGATTCGCGAGACAATTATTACTTTAATTGATATACCTATCTTCCTTGTTTGTAAAATGCGAAAGCTGAAGATGTTTAGATATATTTTTATTGCTTTGGGTGTCGAGACTAGCTTGCCGCTGGCTTGATGGTAAGCAATACCACAGAAACAGTACAAACACCATCCAACACCTTGAATTACAATTTTTTTTTGGTATTCCATTGAACTCGCCATCCCCAGACATGAGATGTCTTATTATGTCCAGTTCTTGAGTAATATTGGAAGTAAATTTGGATGTTTGACATAACCAAACTCGGTTCTGGGTATATAAGTGCCTGAGAATGACTATTTACTTAATAAATTCTCTATTTATTTATTTATTGATTAATGTAATCTGTATATTTATAAGTGAGATTAGGCTGATTAAAGTTCATATAGAGGCGTGCAGAATAATAATATAATCAATAATATGTGTCACAAATATATTGAATTCGACTGTCGAATTACAACCACATGGTATAGGATATTGCGCAATGAAACTTATAATCTGGAAATTTATATCTTTGCGGGCGTCGAGGCCCTACGTACTGAGAAAACGCGAGCAATAAAGGTAGAGATTTGATTTACAATTGTGAGCTTTAAGCTGAAGTAAGAGAGACAAGCAAGACAATTCTAAAATATCTACTTATAAAGGTAACTAGGGTTTAAAGGAACTGGTTTTCTTCCGACTACCATTTGGTAAAACAGATGTTTTGGTTGGTAAAAAATATTTACAACTTATGTTAAAATATGCGAATTTTATTGTTGCGCATATAACAATGGCCGTTATTTCCTGTTTAGGATTTGGCAAGGAGTGCCTTTGAATATTTTATCATAAAAATTTTATCGAGGTTCCTAATCATAAAATTCTTACATATTTATAGCACTGACATTAAAATTAAGGATGACTCATATTTACTTTAACACCCTGATGATTTTTGTATTTTGAGGAAACCAATCTATGGCAATTTTAACTTTGCAATTGAATTTACATAATCCATTTAGTTTAGGTGTGGGCACACCAGGAAAACTAATTTTATTCTTTCAATAATCACAATATAGTCCGCCTGGGTAGGTACCACCGCAATGTCTATTTCTGCCGCCAACGAACAGTGTGTAGTCATTGTTGTGTTCCGGTTTGAAGGACATTGTAGCCAGTGTAACTACTGGACATAATGAGACTTAACATCTCACGTCTCAGGATGGCGAGCGCAGTGGGATATCAAACAATATTTTGTATTTCAAGGTGTTGGATGGTGTTTCTAGTGTTTGTGGGCGGTCGTATCGCTTACCATCAGGCGAACGGCAAGCTCGTTTCGTCATTCACAGCAAAAAAAACAATCAGAATATAATCGCTAACATTTTAAAACTCGTTTTATGCGACTCGACAGAAAATATTATGAAACTGTACGTCTTAAATGCTAGAAGTTTTTTTACCACCAGGGCTGTCTTCTATAGATCATGTTTTTTATACGTTCAAGGTAAAGTGACCCCTCTGCATCTGATGGTAAGTGGGTGGGCTCCAATAGAATGTCGACTGACGAGAGATGATTACCCCTCGGCAGTCGCCACAATTATGCCGGCCTGTTAGAACCGGATATACACAGAATGATTTCTTATGTTTACGCGAATGTTAGACATTGAAATTAAACTAATTTTCGGATTCTATCACGGGTCCCCGTGACCATGAAGGCTGAAAAGTCTTCGAAACGTCGGGAGAAAAATAAAATACTAACCGCGATAGAATCCGAAAATTAGTTTAATTTCAACGGATATACACAGGCTGATCCCGGAACGCGACGCACTTACGTAGGCCACTATGGCGAGTTTTATCACTTTGTATGCGGTGGTCGCTATCCGGGCGAATATACAATATAACTTACCACCAGTAAATCATTTCCGATTAACAGTCTTTCATACCCATAAGTTCATAAGACGTCATGTTAGGAAGCGGTTTCGGGTACAATTTGTGCAGTTCTCGATAACTTATTTAGAAGGGTAAATACTTAGAAGGACCCCTCTTTTGGCATATTGTCATGTCCGTTAGTATTATCTAGAGGTAAAGTTTGTGTGTTTATTTTAACTCAGTAAATGTATTCGTTAATTAAAAGTGACGCTGTGTTGTAATAGAGACTAGAAATTGGTTTAATTTGATTAGTTTCCCAGGATAACATCGTAGCCATAAGCAAAATATTATTTTATATAATGTAAAAGTTTGAACGGGTCTTCAGTATGATGAAGTGAAGAGAGCTGTTTCGCTGATCGATTGGTAAAATAATGGATATGTATAGACACATTGCGGGTTAAAATACATCCTTTCTCGCTTCTCTTTAACAATATAATATCAGCCCTGTATTAAATACTGTCCCACTGCTGGGCAAGGGTCTCCTCTACTACTGAGAGGGAATAGGCCTTAGTCTACCACGCTGGCCTAATGCGGATTGGTAGACTTCACACACCTCGAACTCGCTTTTCTTTAAAAGGGTAAAAAATATTTTTTACTGTCCGATTGATGTGGTTGTGTTGTGTGCGCACTGCGCAATACGATTGCCGCTCTAAGTTCTCGGAATCAAATCCCGCGTCGGGTGAAGTGATATTGAATTTTTCTGCTTTGATTCAGTTTGGGGTTTAGACTTGGTGCTCGAGATGGCGATAGGCTTGATAGGATTACACTCTAACGTTAAATATTATTTAACCCGGCGAGCGTGTGGCAGGGTATGTCATACCCCCCATGTTAATTACTGGCGTATATTTTTTGTGCCTGACTTTCAAACTTATAGTCTCTTTAAGTAGCTGGAGTTACAGGGTTGCGGAAGGTAATAGTGGCGTGATCACAGTGTCGCGGCAACCTGCATTCGAGTTACACGCTTGCAAACTGAGTTCGGGTACGTGATACCCCGCCTCATAGCTGGTGTGACAAAAACTAAAATTGCTTTTTCTGCTATTTTAACTTATTTTCTTTGTTTAATTGTAGATTTTAATAGAAAATGGATGTTGAAAATAGAAAAACAACTTCGGTCCATGATAGAAGATATACTTACTAGAACAGGGTTTCGCAAACTTTTATTTAGTGCGGACCACTAATGCCACCTTATGCGACCTTTTTGCGACCAAAGTCGTAATGTTTGGGTTGATGTTGTTCAGTTGGATTCTTAAATTTGTTTTTTACTAGCAGTTTACTTCTGTATTTATTTTTAGATATACAAGAGTGCAAAAGCGTGCACTTTATAGTTTTTCTTTTAACTTTTATTTTACTTGCGGATCCCTGAGAGGGGCCCACGGGCCCCAGGGTCCTATGTTTCGTGAAAATCAGGGCAAAGACACTAAATGGACCGATTTCATCCGTAACTTAGGCTTGGCTTTAGTTTACGAACACCTGAAGATGTGAAATGACAAAAAATATATATTCCGATTTATATACGTCAGAGAATTTCTTCCCAGATCAACGAATCACTTTCATAGACTCAAAATGTTCCTGGTCATTTTATTAGATGTAGACATTACCCCAACAAAAATAATCATAAGACAAAATACTCATGAACAAGCTGAGGAAAGGCTATTAGTGTGGAGCATGCAACGTTTTTGCAAAAACTGCACAGATTTTATCTCCAGTTCCTAAGATGTTCCTAAATTTTTTGTGATTTTTTAGTTTATAAAGCAAAATTATTTCATATTCTATCATACGATTAAGTTTTTTATCACAAAACTAGTTTTACTTTAGTTCCTTTTAGTTTTTAAGAGACTGAAAGTGTTTGTTTGAAATTCAAAGTGACTTATTTCCATCGAGGTAAAAAATAAAATTGTTAAAATGGCGCGATTGTTTTATTTCCAATGCATTATGATGGTATTGTCTTATTATACCAAAAAATAAATAGTATAATACTTCTTCAGAAACAAGTTTTATGGCCAATTTTTTTAAGGGGTATGTCATACCCTGCCTCATACTCCTTGTTACATTTTTTCACCACACGCTCGCCGGGTTAAGTAGTCGTTTCTTATATATACAAAATAATGTTATATTAATGAAAGTGAGTACTTATCTATTACTATCAATATTACTAAAACCTAACAAGTGGGTTGGACTCGCACACCAAGGGTTCCATTAAAACTAGTTTTTTGTTATCATAGTTCATAATATCTTTGATTTTCAAATTTTTTCATTTGCTCGTAAGACATTGCTTCTTGTCAAATTTCTTGATTCTAGGTCAACACAGTACCCGGAAAGTGCTGATTCTCTTGTAAAAGGCCAAAATATGCGACCTAAACGGTCACATCTTTTGATCGCGTTGAATTACAAGTTTAAGTTTTTAATAGCTGAAAATGACCTTAGACCCTGGTATTTGATATACATATTAATTTGATACCTCTACGCATATCTAAGAAAAAGCGTCTTGACAGTTAAACAGACAGACGGACAACAAAGTGTTCCCATAAGAGTTCCTTGTTAAGTATTGAATTCTAAAAATGTTATATGGCTGTTCTGTTTTTTTTAATTATTTTTCTATTCACGTTTCGTTTTAATGATGAAACGTCACTCATCACATGTAACAAGAAGCGCTCGCGAAAATTGGACGAACTCAATTAAAATTTACTATTAGCAGGTCTCCGGGCGAGAATTTACAATATGAATATCACTTTACGAACTGTTTGTATTAATCAAGAACGTGAGGAATAACTTGATTTTGTGACTCTTCGAACAAGTTCATTAAAATATTAAATTACGTTTATTTTTAATAGTACTTAAGTAAAAAAAATAACATATTTGTTATTTTACATATTCAGTCTTACTTATTAATTTATTTTAGCGTTAAGAGGTGATTAAGAATTGCTTAAATAACGATCAAAAATATCATCGGTTCCTAGTTTAAACTTTATTAAAAGGCAATATGGCAGGTTTTAACTTACAGCTGATCGTGTAAATTTGTGTTTTAACTAAGCATAGCTTTGCGATTTTTTTATATGACTGATACTATTTAAAATCAGGATGTTTATTGCAGTAGAGTGCCACGATTTTTATTTCAAAGCTCGTGTGTTATTGTTACCGTTTATGTGCTGTCGTGACACTAACTATCAGAGTCGCTAGCTCATCGTCCTGCAGTTATATAACAATATAGTTCCTCGTTTCGTCAGGTCAATTTCCATGGTCTTACATCCATTGTCAGACTGGCATGAATCAAGCCACTTTCACGTAACATCTGCCGGTGCTTGACATATTTGGCCTGCACTGGCCTCAATACTATCAAGTCCCCTGTGGTTCTCTAGTGACAATAAAAAAATAACTATCTATGAATCACAGACATGAATGTTGTTTCAAATAAGTGCGATATTGAAGTCAATATTGATTGAAGCGCCGCGCAATTCTAGTATGGATATTCCGCATGACTTAAACACGATGGATTTACAAGCAACTTCCCAATAGTATTGGCCAACAGTAATCAAAATAGCGCAACCTTGCATCAGTCCGATGGCCCAGTTTTCCAGGGTTTGATCAGTTCGGGGTGCGGTTGTGTAATTTAAAAACTTTTCAATAATTAGGTAACTGGAGTTTTTAGAGTTTGTACGATTCTCAATTCTCGAACAAGGGATGGAAGTTTTATATATCTTTGGGTCTTTGTAGACCGCACCTTAAATATTTCTAATGACTCTTATTATGCTATATCGTATCATTTAGGAAGCAGGTAGTAGTAAAAAAAAACTGCGATGGCGTAGTCGGGAGGGGAACGGTCTGCCGAGGCGACTGTCTGCAGGTTCAAAACCAAAGGGCACCTACCATTGATTTTTCTAAAGTTATGTGAGGTACTTTTAAAAGCAAGCGATAATTAACAAAGGTAAATTATCGCTTGCTTTAACGGTGAAGGAGAACATCTTTAAGAAACCTGCATACGCACTAAGCCAGCGTGATGGACTAAGGCCCAATCCCTCTCAGTAATAGAAAAGTCTAGTGCCTAGCATTGGGACAGTATATAATACAGGGCTGATTACTATTATATGTATACATAATAGTTTTACCCTTTTGAACTATGGCATAGAATCGGTTAAATCCAACTGAATGCCAAATTAGATTCGAGTATGCTAATTTCGATCCAACGGAGTTTACCGATCATTATGTACTGTCAACATAGAGCGATATACCAAAGAGCTCTTACCTCTCAAGGGCGGTCGTTCATCGGGAAACGGGTTAGTTGGAATATCTCCTCTCCTTCCCTGGTCTATTTGAGTTTGTGCGGTATATTGGTATAAGTGCACTATTATGCTTCTATATCTGAAGAGATGGGCAGGGGTGCAATTAGTACCTATATAAACTTTCAAATTCTATCGCATAGTGCAGTACAATAATTGTATACACGCATCACGCCTTTATCTCCAGGGAGGCAGAGGCGTGCAGACGAGGCACCCGCTTTTCACCTGTGTGTTCCGTCCCATGATGTGATAGGGGACGATATCGGGCAAAATTCCTGTCTCGGAGCTGATTGAGCAGAAAAACCTAATATCACTGCCTGACCTGGGATTCGACCTCAGGACGTCAGCGTCATGTTGTACCGTCACATTCATATTTCGCCTAAATAATATTAGTCCTCTGTTTGTCACGGGCTGAGCATATTATCGCCACATAATAAAATTTCGAGCAACTGTGTTGTATGAACCATAAAAATAAATAACATAACTACTTGCCTAATTTCAGAATTAAACCCAAGGACGTCTGGTCTCATAGCCCAAGTATTTTCAGCAGACCGAGTATAGTATGGCGATCGAATTGTTAATTATACTAGCATAAATAATCTCGATAATGCCCAAGTCGTAAGGGCATAATTAGGCCCTGACCGAATGAGAACAATATCTATTTCTAACATTTGATATTATAATTCTTATTACTTGGATCTATTATTCTTGTAATTACTATGTGGGCCAAAGATTTTTTTAAGTGCTGAATGCTAATTACAGATCGAAACCAAAGATAGATTATTCCTAACGAAGTTTAAGACAGATTTTTACAAACATTGTTTCTGTAATTTTAATTTGATTATATTTAGCGAATGGTGTTTGTCCGCGGTTCCGCCGGCAAACTATTCTATTCTATATCTAATCCCGGGAACATACAAAACATACAAGGAAACAAATC
>NW_023595266.1:0-15000 GCF_014839805.1 Manduca sexta | reverse complement strand
CGAACAATGACTCAATCTTCCATGAGCTAAATGCAGTAAAAGAAACCCATTACCAATAGAACTCCTTGTTAAACTATAAAGTCAGAAGGATATAAGAAGTTTTGTCCGTCAGTATTTTAAAATGTCCAGTCCATCTTTGGACAGTAACTATGCAAGTAAAGCTCTAGACTTAAAGATTCAAACCACCAATCACGCCTACGATTCCATCAAATATGTGAACAAACGTTGGACCAAACTTAAATCAAACGTCCCATTTCCAGCAACTTTCTCGTAGATTAACATAATTTCATGTATTGCAAAGTTATTCGCACGTTACCGCGCGACTGTACTGTAAACATTGACAGGTGCGGGGTGGGGGGACATCGCGCGCGGCTAATAGTTCAAAATTCAAAGTTCTGCTCAAACAGGTCGGGCAAACACTACGCCATCTGGCGGGGTTTGCCCAATACTTGCCCGGTCTTGCCGTGTATCGCCCTATGTGTTACTCGATCGTGTTGATTCGATCGCTTTTACTATTTAGGAAATTAGAATGACGAGATTTTATAAATTATATTTTCGAATTAAATTTGAAACAATTAGTTTGATTCTTGAAGCGCTATTTTTAAATAAGTTAGGAACGTTAACATTGCTCATTGGCCAAGAGAGGCGGTTAATTCATGAGTGCCTAAAGTACCTATTTATGCGCAGTCCTTGTCTCCTATTATCCAACACACAATGTCTTGTGCAAATAGCTAAACCTAGACTGGTTAAACATTAAACTACTATGGAGTTAGAGATCATTGATATTCTTTTCCAAATAAATATTACTTAGAATAGTTAGAATCAAATGTACGTCATAGCCTCACGCGCTCGTGTTAAACTAGTGTAGTAACATCTGCGAATGCGTGCAACGCTTGTCTTGCGAGGGAGAGTAATTGACAGATTCAAGGAGCGCATGGTGCAAAAACATGGTGAAATTTTTATTGCTGTCAAACCACTTGCGCAGTCTGCTTAGACAGGGGGGTTTCCGTCAGAAACTTTAAAACTGGGCTTAAATTATTTTGTAGAATGAACGTTTACAGTAGATCCATGTCGTGGGTAAAATAAGTTGAATGATTTATATAATATAATAATAACTATTGTATCCAATGTTTGATGACATTGATTTATTTTTATATTGAATTAACATAAGAACTTTTTACATACTCGTAAATATTTCTGATATTTAATTATTAAATTAGAAATAAGAAATTAATTGCAATATATGACAAATATTTAATGTTGTCAAAGCATATTGCTACATTAAAATATACAACAAATGTTAACCACTACAATAACATATGTATGAACTGTATTCTCAACTTATCTCGTCTTTACGACCACAGTTGTTATCAACCCTCGCGCAGGTCATGCCTCAAGTGGTCCCTGCGGGGTCGCGTGTACGGTACTTTATACCCCGGGGTATACAACGTGCCCGTACATTGTCTACGCTTAAATACGAACATAAATATAAGCGTGTTTATGTATCTCGGTATATTTTATTATTGACGACAGACAAATTAATAAAAAGTCGCAGGAACACGTTGGATGCAGGCCACTTTCGATAGCTCCGTCTGGAAATATTTAGGGAAGACCTATGTTCAGCAGTGGACATCCTGCGACTGATGATGACAATGATTAAGTTATGGTTTCATAGTTAATTTTTTTATGGATATTTGAACAGCGCCCAATGAGCGTTTTGGAACTAAAATACAGCAGCATGAACGTTGGACGCGTGTAAACTTCGAATAGTAAATCGCGTAACAATGATTATAGTAAACTCTAATGTATGGGAATCAACGCTGATGATGAGATATGTAAACAAATAATAAATACAAAGGTTACGGAACTCTCTATGCACGAGTTCAATTCCTATTTATTTAAATAGTTTTAATGCCCCAAGCTTATGTAAATAAAGGCATAACGTTTATTGCGATGTCAGTAAAAAACTATTAAATACTAGTTCGTTACTTTTAAGTACGTTTAATTATTCGGCAAATATCGTTGACATAAACAACATTATTATTATGATCTTTTGCTAAATTTACGATTAAATTTATTCGCTGAGCATTCCTTAAACAATGATAACTATATATATTTTATTCTAGCTTATGCCTACTGCTCCACCTGCGTGGAATTTTTTTTCCGGGGTCAAAGTAACCTATAGCAGTAGTACTCAGAAGTAATGTGGCTTCTTATTAGTGAAAAAAAAATAGCTTTAGTAGCTCCTGAGATTAGCGCATTCAAACAAACAAACTCTTCAATTTTATATAATAGTATAGATTTAATCTTGGCAAAAGGCGAGCAAAGCTCGAATATACAAAGCTTAGTTCTGAGAGGAATTCAGTATAAAATAGGGAAATGTGACGTCACCCAGTACCACCGGCCATAACGCTGCGTGAGTGAGAAAAGGACAGCGCGACATCCCCACCACCCCCTCACTTTTGCTCACAACAATACTTCAAATTTGAGTTACTGGTTTAACTTTCATCCAATTTGAATGCTGATTTTACAAAGTATTTCTTTTTCATAATATTTCTTTGTTATATATAAAATAACAACCTAAATCAAACACTGGAAACTACCCTATAAACGATACTTATTATGCAGCAGAATATACAACCTGCGACCGGCATGCAATATAAGCCTCGCAGAACTTTTGCTAGTCTAAGTACAAAAATCTCACTAAACTAAATAAACTCTTCTCAAGGTTGTTTGAGTTTTATAAGTACCAATTATACAAGAAAAATAATTCAGTTAATTATGAATGTTTTATTTAAATAAATACAACTTTAAATTTTAATTATTGTTAGAGGCTTAAGTAGTAATAAATTTCCGGGGCTACATATTATGGGCAATAAACACGTCTTATTTGTGACTAATTGATTGAGTGTATCGATATATATGTACTACGTACTAGATTTGGCGTTCCGAACATTCACTGTGTTCAATTGAATTGTACTGCAAACCATTCAAAATGACTTTAGTGTGGTCAATATTGACAGCTTGTGGTTGTGTGCGGATCGTCGCTCATGATATAAGAACTTGAGTCTAAGTGTAAACCTGGATTTGAATAAAAAATATTAGTCAAATAAGTAAAATTATTTGTTATTCAACTGAATAAACAAGTTATAACAGTGACGTTACAGTTGCCATTTTAATTCAGATTTTGAACAAATAGTTTATATAGACGTTCGTGTCTATAGAATATACGACAATGGTTGAGTGTGGCTGTGCCAGCGGTTAGCCTCTTTTAGTACTGATACACCACTTTTAAATTGTTATTAACTGTATGCTAATTAACAAATTTAAAAGTTAATGAGACAACTCACTAATTAGATCATTCATAGATCAAAATATATAGTTATAAATTCCTCGCACAAGAAGGACGAATCGAGGCGCCACGTTATTCATAATATGTTTACTAACGACTTTTTTAATCATCGATCCTAATATTAATCTACGATCCGATCTCGATAATACACCAATCCAAATAAGTCATTTATAAACTGTAAAACTCTTTGCTTTAAGGTCATATTTTGCGGTGGGTTGAAAAAAAAATATGAAATAAGCGCCGCGGTAAGCGAGACGGTAGAGTCGAACGTAAAATGTCTTGACGTATTCCTTACTTTACTTATTTATTTTTATAGACAATAGTTTATGGCAATTTGAACAAAATCACCAAAATGTATACATACACAGTTTGATGGAGAAATAGACGCTCTTACAAATTACCTAACATGCAATTGAGTTCAATATAGTTATACTATATTATCTTGAGTGGTATTTTAATACATACAATCACGCCGTTTTATATCTCCGAAGGGGTAGGCAGAGGCGCAAGTTTTTTTTATTGCCTTAATAGGCTAACGATGGTCCGCGTGATGGAAAGCAGCATCCGCCACCCATGCACTTTGCAATGCAAGAGACACAGCAAGCAGTTGAGGGGCAACTGGTACTTTTCCGACGTGTGTATTCCGTTCCAAGATATGATAGAGGACGAGTATATACCGCGTCCAAATAGCATACTTCTGGCTGATAATCAGTAGAAAAACCCAATATCACTTTGCCCGACCTGGTGATCGAACCCGAGACCTCAGCGCTGCAGTCGTACGTAATACAACTACGCCACCGAGGCTGTGCAATATTAAAATCTAGGTATTTTAACATTAATTACATATACGTAATTTTAGCCATTGACAATGAATAGTTTTATATATTTAAACAATAATTATACTAGAACAAAGAACACGACGAGATGCTTTCAGCATTAAAAATATTTGTGATAGTAATTTGTCAATAATAAAGGATTCTACTGGTATTTCTTAAAAGCCGTCCCTGCTGTAAACACTGAGATACCTGCAAATGGGATACTTGAATCTCCTGTCTAAGCGACTGTAGGGGCCCGAGGCCGACTTGGAAGGGAGTATTTGTGGGAAGGAGGTGTGATGGAAGGGTAGGAACTTTCTTTAGGATGGGCGAAGGGATAAAGAAAGGGAAACGTTCGCAAGTAATAGGCCAGAATGTGAATAACCAACCAAGGTGTACACGCTTTACAATGTGCCTAGGAACGCGACTCCACTCTCATTTCATAGAAATTATTTTGTTAGATATTGTCAAAGTCAGTCTTTCACCGTCATCGGGTTAAAAGTATTATTAACAAGTCCTTAGTTATTTGTAGACTTATACATATTTTACTTTAATTATTCACTACTACAACGCGATTAAAATTATAATGCATTTTTGTAATTCATTCAGTGCACTTCATTTTATTGTGCACTTCATTTTGTGTTTGTAAATAAAATTGGTTAAGACTGAGTAACAATGTTTAAAATGCTACTCATCCGAGTTCGGCCGCCTGATGGATGGATTTTGGCAAAGAGTTTTGTAATGACTGCATATATGCTATAAGGTTGGAATTCGCGCGTGGATTAAGTTGAAGATTTCGGCATCTTCAAGGCTATGCGTCTTTTGGTCAGCTTCGTCTACTCTATCGCAAGAACTATGTACCGATTTTATATGTTGCAGTTCTATACTGTACATTTGCCAACAGCTTAAAAAGAGACAACTCGATGGTGGTATATATCAAAGTCTTACCATAATATGAACGTAAAATAACATCTCCGCTGTTGCTTTTCGTATCGAAGGTATCCGGAAGTTAAATCGACCCCTATCTAATCCCTATTTCTTTCTTCTAAGGCCGGCAGAGCACCTATCCTTAATACTGTTTAGTAACTTAATACTAGAAAATCAACATGCTTGCTTAATAAACTAAGCAAAAATATCAGGCGAGCGCCATAGTTGACTCATAATTCAATTGTGAAATAGGAAACGAGTTAATAAATTTAACAAATTGTTTCAGTGGCATAGTTTTGTTACGATATGACCGCGCTGAGTTCCCGACTTCGAACCACGGGTCGGGTAAATTGATATTGGATTTACGTTTCAGAATCAGACCAGAAAGCGGCAGATATACGATAAGGTCCTATCACGTTATGGGACGGAATACGCAACGAAAAATCGGTACACGAATTCCGTCTACCTCTTCGAGGATAAAAGCGTGAACATAGTGCGAATAGTTGCGCATCATATAATTTGTCTCGGACGGAGATTGAACCCACGACCTCGCTTCACGCGACTCAACTTCTACGCTGCGAGCGTTGACGCAACTGTTCAAAAGGAGTTTGGACTTTTTGACCGGTCAATTAACCGTCGATTGTCGTAATTCGAAATCATTAAAGCGTTTTGACATGGGAAAAATATACCGCATCCTCTTTCTCCCTTTTTTGTGAAGAATCTAGTGATTATTGTAAAAAAGAATTTCTGTAGAATAAAATATTTTATTCGTATTAGAGCCAGATGAAAATTTTATATATAAAAAATAAGGTAAATGAATTTTATTAATTAAATATTACACTTAGCATATTATTATTATTATATTAGATTTTTTTATTACACTCTAAGAAAAAAAACCTAAATTTAATTAAATTATTATCTTGTTATCTACGTATCATATGATTATAAAATATCTATATAGAAGAAAATGTATATTATTACATAAAAATAATAATAATATATTTTTATGATAACCCGAAAAAATCCGCCACAGGATAAAACTTGCCTAAAAATAAAAAATATTTTTAAAAATTAATCCAAAATTCTTAATTTAAAATAATCGTCCAAAAATAGTATTCCGAATTCAAAAATGCAACTTACCGAATTCGAATAAATCACAAAACAAACACAATACACACTGGCGACTGTCGTGTGCCGCACACGGACTCTTCGCGACGACTGCTGATCGAGCAGTTGCACAACGAACGTGCCAGCACCATCGTCACACACTTGACGTAACATTGTTTGGCATTCAATGAAAGTGTTAAAGAGGCATATTAATTATGCAGCATTATTATATGGATCCTAATGTCACCGTGGCTGAAATGCTGGTGGAAAGTGCTGGATAAATGGACCCGACTGGATAGAGATATGCTGTACCGGATAGCACACATTGGTTGATTACCACAGTGATTGTGTCGATGAGTCGTATTCCGAGGTCAAGCGATGAACATCCAACAAGACAGGCATTATTCCGTAGACCGTCAAAGGACTAAGCGTCTCTTGTCGTCTCTCGACTTATCAGCATTATATTGGATAGCATTAAGTAAACTATTGGGTGTTAATGTTTTACAGTGCGTAAAAATATTTCTGTACGAATAGACGAGGGCTTGTCGTCATGACATTATAGTCGAATGCGGTAAGTTCTTTTGAGACAATCTAAATCTTAACGAGTTGACTGGTTAGAGTAGACTTTATTGTTAGTAAGATAAAACCATTGGAGCTCCTCTAATGCTATCATTAAATCAACAATTTTAATTGAAACTATACTTTTCTTAATTTAAAGATAAAAATTTTCGCTATTTGCCTCGCTATTGCTTCCCCAGATGTATTCGAAATCAGTCCGATGATTGTAACAATTTAAGAGGAATATTTTGTTTCCGGGATTAATATTATTATTAGATAGATTATTTTAAAATTATTATTGCGCTATGGACAGCGCAGTTGCCAACGCTGAATGCGATCTTCCCTACATACAACCTCCTGCCACTCCGCAACTCTCGCGACCCGTAGCCCCATCTTCGCTCGCCAAGAAGCCAGTGTTGACCGTGACCCAATTAAGTATGCGAATAATTTATGTGCTATTTTTAGATTGGCATGTTGATATATTTGACCTGTTTTTAACAATGGCTCAGTGAACTTAAATCTGTCATTCAAACCGCGATGACGAGATGGCTCGGTGTTTCATTTTAAGTGGTGCGCAAAGACTTTTTGAAGGTGAATCATTTTCAAAGACAAGAAATTGACTTCCGCGTACCCAAGCGTGGAACAATTTTAGCAGCCAAAGGTTGTTGGAGTTTGGGCAGTTCAGCACATACTCGCATGTAACTGGTCAAGGAGGTCATGCCGTGATAAGCCAGATCCTCGTGCTAGCACCGATGACGTAGCTAAACAAAGCTGTGTAAGCAAATATTACGTGTAACTATTTTTCAAGGTATCCGTATTCCTATCAATGCGTGCAAGCTGTATTTTATACCAATGTTCAGCTTCAGGTACGAATTTGCCAATGATTATTGTCAATAATTAACACTGCTGTTTCGTGAACTGACGATGCCTTATTTACGCAGGTGGGATTGTACAATAGTAGGAATGAACATTATTGGGCAGTCAGCAATCCACATATTGTCAAAGACCGTGCGATTCAGTGTATTGAAAGAAAGAAAAAGATTTATTGGCTAATGGTTTGGTGGTTAACATTATAACATTATTACAATAAATGTAATTACTTATGGGGTAGGGGAAAAACTATAAATTAAAAAATACAATTTTATAGTTGCATGAGTACGTACGTAAGTATGTCCCATGATGGTGTTTCCCACCACAAAAGTAACTCGCACGATTTGACATCAGCCCATACATTGGTGGGGGCCTGGATTATTAGTAATATAATCGCCCGTACTTTATTGAGGGACGATAGACTGGCGGTAGTTATTCGGATACGATTCGTAGTGGTACAATATTTCCTGGACATACCCTTAGCACTATTAAAATAATTTTTCTTCAACATGACGATCAGCCTTATTGATGAAGTGCGGTGCGTGATCATTTAAATATAAGTGAATATGGTCATAGATGGATCGAACGCGGGGTCTAAATATCGTGGCCTATGGTCACCGTACATTGCTCCGTTAGACTTTTGTTTGTGGGGAGAAATTAAGAGACGTATTTACTTTGAAGAAGCGCAATGATATAAGGACCTCCGCAGAAACACAATTTACTGGAATTCATGATGTAGGACACAAATTAATTTAAGAAAACATGCTCACCTTATGTTAGTCGTAGACGCCATTTTGAATAATTATTGAAATACCAGGGATTACTAATAATTATTTTTTGATTAATAAATATTTTTTTATTAAGCGGCGATAGCCTAGTTGGGTGTGGAACGGACTGCCGAGACGAATGTCCGCAGGTTCAAATCCCAAGGGCACACACCTCTGACTTTTCTAAAAAATCATGTGTGTATTCTTTGTGAATTTATCGTTCGCTTTAACGGTGAAGAAAAACATCGTGAGGAAACCTGCACATCTGAGAAGTTCTCTATAAGAATATCGAAGGTGTGTGAAGTCTACCAATCCGCACTAGGCCAGCGTGGTGGACTAAGGCCTAATCCCTCTCAGTAGTAGAGGAGGCCCGTGCCCAACAGTGGGCAAGTATATAATACAGGGCTGATATTATTATTATTATTATTTTGATTCAGGCACGGTAATGTGACTCTACTGCATTTGTTGATAATGGCCGAAAGGCGTGGAGTCCGGTACGTTCTGTTTATTAAATATATTATTATGTACTCATTATAATAGTACCTGCCACGGTGGCGTAGTTGTATTGCACGTCCGGTACAATAGCGCTCTGAGGTCCTGGGTTCGAATCCCGGGTCGGGCAAAGTGATATTTGGGTTTTTCTGCTCAGTATCAGCCCGGAGTCTGGAATTTGTGCCCGATATGGCATAGGCTCGCCCCCTATCACATCATGGGACGGAACATACTTGGCGAAAAGTGGGTGCCCTAGTTGCGCCTCTGCATACCCCTTCGGGGATAAAATGCGTGATGTTATGTATGTATGTACCTAGTCTTGCCATAAATATTGTAATAAAGAAAAAAGAAAATTGTTAACTGCAAATAACATTTATTACTTTTACAGTGTGTCAGTTTAATACATAAATATAAAACAATTAAAAATATAAAAAGCTTATTCGAAGTGGTCTCCATTGGCTGCAATACAGTCCTTTAAACGATGAGGCCAGTTATCAATAGAAGCACGCACTCTTTCCATGGGAAAATTCTTCACTGCCAAGCGTATAGATTGTTTTAGGGACTCCAAATTATCATGGCGTTTAGAGCAAGCTGTACTCTCTAAAACTGACCACAAATCATAATCCAGCGGATTAAGATCGGGACTAGACGACGGCCAGTCTTCAGCTCTGATGAAGTCCGAAACGTTCGATTCCAACCAAGACTGCGTGGACCGAGCTTTATGACCCGGCGCCGAGTCTTGCTGGAAGGACCATACTTGGTTATTGAACATGGTGATGTTAAGGGGCTTAACTACCTTCTCAAGAATGGTATCTTGATACACTTGTGCCGCTGTTTTGATACCTTTTTCACAAAAATATGGCTCAGTCACTCCTTCATAGCTAACACCCCACCAAACCATCACTGAAGTCGGATAATGTCCACGTTGCACTCTGTCGACTAATTGGGAAGCTTCCTTAGAGCTTTGAGCATAAATACGGTCATTTTGTTTGTTAAAATGTTGCTCAATTGTAAAAATTTTCTCATCCGTAAACAAAATTTTTCTGTGACCTCCCTTTGCGTACCGCTTCAGTAGTTGTTTCGATTTTACCACCCTATTCTTCTTTAAATTATCAGTTAAGAAATGGCCAGTGCGTCTCTTATAGGCTGCAAGTCCTAAGTCATCTTTTAAAATACGCGACATGGTTCTAGGTGCTATCTTCATTTCCCGAGATAAAATCTTTTGCTTTCGGACAGGATTTCTTCGAATTCTTTCCCTTACTGCTTTGACCACCTTTTTCGTACGAACACTACGTGGACGGCCAGATCTTTTCTGTCACAAACAGAGGAGGTCTCATTGTACCTATTAATAGCCCGGTACACAAACATTTTACTAATACCAAGTGTATGGAGAGTTTTAAAAATTGCATTTGGCTCCATACCTACTTTGTGTAATGCTATCACAGCGATTCGGTTCTCTTTATCACCCCACACCATTTTAATATCGCAAAATATTTTACAATGTATTGGCGCCAAAATGAGAAAACACAATGAACAATCGTATAAAAATGACAGATTCGAAATTCAAATGTAATATTTTTTTATAATTAAGTGTAACAGTATTTATGGCCAGACTAAGTATAATAGTACCTAAGTTTAATTGTCGTAGGTTAACACCTTCCCCGAGTAAACGCCCTTGAGCATTCCTTTCATACATTTACGGCGCATGAATTACGGCAGGAATATGCAGAATTGTGCGAATAATTAATTTAAAAAAATAATTTTATGTATTTTTGAAAATTTGAAATTATCAAAATACTTATCATATTGTCGATTAATTGATAGTTTAGGTTGCTTTGAAACTACCAAAGTTAAAGTAACATTGTACAGATAAGATATTTAATAATTTTTTATAAATTTCGAGTAGACAGCTTGTAAAAATACGGTTAGCAAGTCGTTTTGCTGGGGACAGCACCTTAATAGTTTATTTTATTTTTGAATACACCATTATAAAGACGAACAGTGGTTTATGATTTTAAAATGTTATAATAGTATTTTAGTTTTTATTTACTATGTAGATAATAAACATGAGAGGTGTTCGTACGCGCATTGCAAGGAAGTAGATAAGGATCAGTTTGTGCGTCGCGTCGGAAAATTAACACGCTCACTTTGGCTTGTATGCAACGTTGTATGATTATTATCAATGACCACGCGTTCTGTAAACATTGTTAAAAATTGTTTGTAATATTTTGAAGTGGAAATAACTTACTAATTATGCGTACCTTGAAATACATGCCATTTTGATTAGTCATTATATTCACTGGTGGTGGGTCTCTTATGTGAGAATCCGCCTGGGTAGGTATCATCGCAATGTCTATTTCTGCCCCCAAGCAGCAGTGTGTAGTCACTGTTGTGTGCAGGCTAGAAGGACATTGCAGCCAATGTAACTACTGAACATAATAAAACTTAACATCTCATGTCTCAGGATGGCGAGTGCAGTAGAATACCAAGTAATACTTTGTAGTTGAAAGTGTTGGATGGAGTTTCTGCTGTTTATGGGCGGTCGTATCGCTTACCTTCAAGCGAATGGCAAACTCTTCTAGTCAGTCAAAACAATATCAAAAAACTTTTGAATGTAATATAGAAATGTGCATAGAAAGAAAAATGTAAGAGAAGTTCCTTAACTAACTGTCATTAGTGTAGTATTTGTCCCACATAAATCGACAGCGTCTGCGCAGAGCCTTATTCGGAAAAGCACTTTCGTCACGATGAAGCCACGATCAAAAGCTAAATTAGGATATAAATATTCAAAAAATATCTTATCATATATCTTTCTGTATATGGAGGCAAAATAAATTGCTTGAGTACTTACTTACTACAAGTTTTATCTATTTATAGTCTATTGTATATAATATTAGAAAAAAATACATTATTGTCATCTCACAATGGTAATATGCAAAATTAATTGTATTCAAATATTAAACTTTAACAAAAAATAATCAATAACATCTTAATATAATACGGACTTGTTCATTTGCACCCGCATTAGCATATTATTATCATTATAATAATATTAGGATAAAAATATTTTTGTGAGGGTATTTGTGAATAAAAACACTGTCCCCGTTATTCATAGACATTTTTTATCTAAGGACGGAGTAATGCTGTGATAACAAGGCTGTTTCTGAGTGCCGTTGGGCACATAGGGCCGTTGTGATTGGCTAATATTGAGATACAACAATATTAGCCAATCACAGCGGCCCTATGTCTACGCACTGCGAAGGCTGCCATGCCGTCAGCACTGAAAAAACAGATTTGTTATCACAGCAATGTTCCGTCCTTAGATAAAAAATGTCTATGAATAGGGGGGTGAACGTTTGACAGATAGTTAGTACGCTCATCCCATAATAGCTGATGTCTCCATCCTCTCTCAGTGACCGTCCTGAGACGAGGTTCGTGACCCGTTAGTGGGTTGCCCTCAGCATGATCATTTAATTTTCAAGGGTTGCGAGCGCCTAAAGTGTTCATCCAAATGTCCGGTGTGGTTGTCTAAGCCAACCCTTAAGGCTAACAAATGTATGTCAAAAAAAACAGACCGAGGCAGTCGGTCACCGACAGGCGTACTGCACAGTTGGTTAATGAAATTTTTGTGAAATATTTCTGAAAATTTTAATGGAAATATTTGTGTAGTCAATGATATTTCTTTTTATTTTATTCAATATCGCTTCAAATTCTAACAATAATATCAATACTTAAATTCTATAGTTCAGGTCTAAAGAAGCATGCGTCTGCGGCATTAAGTATCTAACCACCACTGTCTTCCTATGGCTAAGTATACTCGCAGCAGTGTGCACGCGGGAGCGGTTTTGACGGACATAATGACCTGTATAATTAAATTGACTTATGGAGAACGAAACTAGATGGGAGCTTAGAATGTCTGTTAGATGCAATGGCTACAATACTCTAAAGTAAGTATAAACCGTCACAGATTTTCGTTTATAAGAAGCCTACCAACAGATTTCCTCAAACTATTACAATTTGACATATTGTCAGCATTGTTTTAACTTAAAAATTAACAAGGTCTCTCTTAACATAATTTATAAAGGCTGTTAATCGGACATTTATGTTTTTTTTTTAATTTAACTACATTACAAAACAAACCAATTTTTAAGAATTACATTTAAAACCTCACGTTTAACTTAATGTTTATTATGTTTTCATTATCTCTATTACAGGCTTACGGTTTTTGCCTTACAGGAGTATGGCGAAGGATCTTCGTAGAGTCGGGCTGGGTAAATAAAAAAAAAGTATAATAGTCATGTAGGCATATAAAAAGCTCTCATGACAAGTCAATACCAAGATAATAGTAATTAAAATTTTCAATGAAATTCTCAAAGTAGATTATTGAAAGAACCAGCACGATCTTGCAAGTGCAGCAGGGACAGAATTATTACTAAGGAACGATAAGTGGAACTAGTATACTAAAAGGAGAAGGAATTCGTAATATGTAAGGAAAGGGAAGGAACGAGACAACGTTCTCGTCGGCAAGAGTAATAAAGTTAGTAGCCTAGCTAAGCTGCCAGCCTGTCAGCTTTTCACTGGCTACCTAAACTATGACGATCCAAAAAAAGGCAACTAACTCGTAGTTAAATTTTTCGTTATCAATTATGTTTTCTTTATATATATAAAAAAATGGTTTTATTTTTTATTTTTAAATAGGACAATCAATAAGACGGTATACCTTATATGACAAAGTTATATTAATACACGAATCAATATCTACTTACTGCAGTGCTTACTTATAGGCTGCCACCACTTGCAATATACATACATACATACATAACATCACGCATTTTATCCCCGAAGGTATGCAGAGGCGCAACTAGGGCACCCACTTTTCGCCAAGTATGTTCCGTACCATGATGTGATAGGGGGCGAGCCTATCGCCATATCGGGCACAAATTCCAGACTCCGGGCTGATACTGAGCAGAAAAACCCAAATATCACTTTGCCCAACCCGGGATTCGAACCCAGGACCTCAGAGCGCTATTGTACCGGACATGCAATACAACTACGCCACCGAGGCAGTCACTCACATAGTCACTTGCAATATATATTACATAAATTACTTCATATTATGCTGATACCACCGAAATTTAACGAGGGCGGAGCAATGCAGTAATTTGTTATTCAATTCGAAGTTATGTTAGTATGTCTATGGATTATTGAGACGATTACAATAAGCCTGTTTATTCCACATGTCATATTATCGTCTTTTTATATCTTAACTCGGCAAAGTAACTAACACCTAAAGTCCAAGGGAATATTTACTATCAAAAAAATCTCTGAGACGAAACTCCATCCTCGCTGTTATTTTCAATATAAATAATCTTTATGTTTACTATCTTTATAGTTATATCATCATTTTTAAATCTGGAATATACCTCATTCGATTACAGATATGTGATGCGCGAACAAATTACGTAGATCAGACAGACTCTACTTTTTATCTAGTTACCATCTATTCTAGTAGTCTATTAAGTTTGATATTTATGAACGTTGGCCTCACGTGCAATTTTAATTATAATAACTCCTTCAAGCTACAATTAATCATACATTTGCGTCATCACTACACCAGACACCTAATAAAATTTTATGTTTGTTAATTATATAACTGCACATTTCTTCGCCAAGTAACTTTATACACTACTGTTTGTATGTAATATGTCAGTATAGTATATAGTTTTTGCTGGCTTTTTATTTATGAAATATTTTTTTTATGATCAATAAAACTAAAGATACCAGACAAATCAAACATTAATTGTGTAAGTCATGACATGTTACTGAAAATATAATTGCCAACGTTTCTATAAATATTGGAATATTTGTAATAAAATAAACTAAGATACTCACTCCTGTAGGAAACGATAAAATTTATTAATCTCGCTTTTTTTATTACATGGCGCGTGTGTCGTATTGATAGCGCGTGATTTAAGAAATTTTGTAGCAGAAAAGCTTTTAACACGCGCGATGCCGCGAGCAACACCTACTTTGAATTGTAGATATTTGAGTTGCCCGGGATCGGAAGTTATAGACGATATAACGCTAGGCTAGTCGTTAATCACATCATAGG
>NW_023595265.1:0-8687 GCF_014839805.1 Manduca sexta | reverse complement strand
AACTTGTGATGATTTAGAACAAATATCGAGCAACTTGAAGTTATTGTCGGACAAATTGCTTTTGTATTTATTAAACAGCATATAAACGAATGCGCCACACAAAACACAAACAACATCAAAATTTTATTCTAAAAATCGTAAAAGTGATCAAAAAGCCTCCGTATTCTACAAACACTTACTTATCTATGACTTCATAGCAGTGTCGAAGGGACCATAAAACCCGATACCTATCTTGTTCCATTTATGTAGAATCTATCATTAGAACGATTTGCAGACCGCATGCATGCATATTAGTGCCTATATGTTGTGTCCCTTCCGGAATCATTCTCCTTTCTCCACTGCTTCATAGCGTTTCTAAATTATAATAGTCGTTCCTTTAATGTCCGTTTTTATTAAACTACCCCAATTCCTAACTCGGGATCAACCGTCATAATAAACCAATTAAAATAATTTGTAGCTGTGTTAAAAAAATCTTTATTCTGATTAGTCCATTTTTGTATTCGATTTGAAGGTAATAAGAAACGTTTATTGAAATCGAACTTAAAGTTATGGAAGAAATCAAACAGACATTTCCCAAGACCAAAATCTTATCTGCAAAATGCTCTAGTTGCAGTATGAATGGTTTTAAGTTAAATGAAAATATAAATATCAATTACTGATTTCAAAATAGATTTTAAATTTTTGACAACAATTGGTTGATATTTATATTTTCACTAACTACTAATCTTATACTGCAACTAGAGCATTTTGCAGATGAGAGTCTTGGGAACGTCGAAATGATCTTAATACCTTGTGGCTATCACCACATTAAGATATGGATCAATCAGAATACATTTTGTTTGACTTACAGATGATTTATTTTGTTCGTTTTCGGGATCTATCCGAAGATAGGGATTGGGATTGATTATTCATTGTAGCGGTCCTTAACTTAAAACAATTATATCGATATCGATTCTTATAACTTAGAATTGTAATGACACGAAGCACAATCGTGTTGAATAAATAATCGTGAGTAATATAGAAATAAAATGTATAACTTCGTTGATTACTTGTGGTGATAAAATGATTATAAATCAAGATAACTTATACAATTGAAGATTCGTGTTTACCGTTTCTTAGTCATCACTTATAAACGTAGAACAATGTTAAAATAAGTATTATTTACTATTTTATTGTGATAGAGGTATTCATCAAAATAATTAAGACGTTGCGGTCTACGACATCAGAAGAGCGGGTTTTGACTACAAAACATTTATAGATTTTATTCCAGATAATGTGAGACTAAAATATAAAGTATTCATAAAAAATAAAGCGCAGATGCTTCCAAAAATAAAGAGTTGGAATATTGTTCGAAATAATCGATTAATCGATAAAAAGTGTCGTACTCGTACAAAAAACATATTACGTCATATCCATGATCCATCGAAGAAAACATCTGTTGTACTAAACGATCATCCATGAAATATAACCATAAATTCGTTGCCTCCTAAGTAAACTATAACATCTAAAAATTGTGATTTTCACTTTTTATTTTGTTTCCATTCATCAACTTGTTTTAATGAGTTTGGGAGTATAGTAAAAAACTCTTCATTTATTTACTTTTTTATATGATTTTAACAGTACTTAGATAACGAAACCCTAACAAGTGAAAATCATTATTTTTAGATGCGATAGTTTACTTAGAAGTCATCGAATTATAAACCGTAGCCAGATTGTCAACGATAACATTATACTCTTATAAATTCATACTTTCGATAGGCGGATATAAAAAAAACACTATAACACGACTACATAAACAAATTACACATACAAAAACATCCACTAACATATACTTCGGAATTAACATACAAAACTAATGTTTACAGAACCTATCCTATTATCTATGGTTTTGTATAGGCGTTGTCTATTGTGATAATAGTGTCGGTAATCATTGTACTTATAACACTTATCGATTATTCGCGTATTGCGTCGACTGTGACTGTACTATAATTCCGATGTTTTGTCAAAATTACTTTCTGATAACGGAAATAAATATTTTAATCCGTCGATATTGATAAGGTTTTGTTATCGATTTTCTCAAATCGCAAACCGTTTAACACGCGACCTAATTATGTTATTTTTACTTTTCATTTTAGAAACATTGGTATTTAATTTTCATCTTTATGTGTTAGTACATAAAGTCAATTGTCGACACGACTCTGCGAGGGCACTAGGCGTTCAATACGATATATTAAAAAGTACCGCGTCTACGTGGTTCGAGGCTTGACGTCTTCGACTTGTATCAACTGTTCTATCGGTATGAGGGATAACTCGCCCCCTAACATCGGCGCTGGTGGAGTCTGAAATATCGATACATAGATTAATGTCGATAAAAATAAAGATCTATCAGAGCTTTATCTACAATGCTGTTTTATGGTTTTGATTATAATTTAGATTCTTAGAAATTGTCGATAAGTTTTTATCTATACTAATAAAATTAAAGTCGGTCAAAACAGTCAATATGCAGGTTTGATTATAAGTATATAAATAATTTTGTATATATAGCTTACTCCAGCGCCACTTATAGTACGTATAGTAAGTGCGGTACGTACGTGCGGCCCCGCGTGCGCCTGCGCGGCCTCGCGCGCGCGCCGCAGCCCCAGCGAGAACACCGCCACCGAGCGCACGCGCTTCACCAGCGCCGCCTTCGCGCGGGACCGACCTGGGACAACTAACTTCTTGTACACATGTTAGGGAGCTTTCAGTATCAACTCCACACTGTAAGCCGGTATAATATCTTTCATAACATATACCATACAAATGTGCACCGTGAAAAAGAGTAAACATTGTTGAAACTGTATAGTAGCAAAGAGTATAAACCAAACAATAATAACCAATGTGAGCTAGTACTGGCAGTATGCCGCTTTAAATTTAGAAATTATATACTTCTATTTTGTCATTTGTCTAGTCTTTACTGTTCTCAATAAATCCACTAATCGTTTTACAATCCTAAGTTATTTCCTTCATAATCCATCAAACATCGTAAAGTAAAACATTTCAAAATATTATGCAACAATATACATACTATTTATTATTCCTGATAATATATTTTATGTTCGCTTGTACTAATCTAATCAGCTAATAAAATTATCTTGCATCTACAGTAATTTATATCCTTATCGATACGCACTACTTTTGTCCTTAGGTTTGTCGTCCTCGCTGGAGGTGGCGCTCACGTCGATGGACGGCGCCGAAGACGGCACCGCGTTCAAATCCGGCTCCGAACCGCCCGCGCTCACGCTACCCGACAACTCCTATAAATATGGGCATAAGATTATAGTCTATTATATAAAGCAAAAAATAATAAAAAAAAAATATTACGAGGAGTCTAGGAGGAAAGGAGAACGTCTAGCTACGTTCGCTTGACATCAAGCGACATAATTACCCACAATCGAAATTCACACAACACCACCCAAAATTTTATTTACAATGCAGTTAATTCAGACGGGTGAAATACTAATTGACTTATTTTATTTTATTCAAAAGGAACAGAAAATAGTTACACATTAAATAAGTAAATGGTAAAATTACACATATACTGCATTAATAAACATGTAACCAACAACACTGTTCGTATACGACTTGCGATACTTTTTGAAAATTTGAACATTGCACCTGCAGCGTGGGGTTGAGCAGCGGCCGGTGCGCGTGCGCGTGCGCGTGCGCCGCGTGCGTGGGGTGCGGCAGGCAGTGCGCCGAGCGGTGCAGCGGCTCCGCGCGCAGCCCGCGCACGCCCAGCAGCGACAGCGCTGCGCCCGGCGCCGCCTCCTGCGCACACACTCCTCACTCTCCGAACATTGGGATGGCGGGCGACAATGAGACAGTGGGGGGAGGGAGAACAACGTGAGGAAACCTACATACCTGACAAAATCTCTATAAAAATGTTGAGAGTATGTGAAGTCTACCAGCTAGCACTAGGCCAGCGTGGTGGACTGAAGCCTAATCACTTTAGTGTAGAGGCACGTGCCCAGCAGTGGACAGTGCTATTAAATGGAAAATGTTACAACTCATTCAACATTTTACCACTATTTTAAATCGAATACATCTATACTTTTCGAAACTCGATACACGAGTATCAATGTCTAACTGCGTAATATTATATACTAGTTTATGCACGCGGCTCCACCCGCATGAAAAAGTTTTTCTCAGATAAAAAGTAGCCCATGCCTTCCGGGGCTTTCAAACTATCTTTAAGAGCCTATCACAGTCCAGGAGTAATATAGCTTCCTATTAGTGAAAAAAAAATCAAAATCGATTTAACATCTTCAACTTTATGCATTAGTATAGATTATAAGAGCCTAAACAAGAAAAAAAAATAGAACTATTAATTTAAAAAGCCAATATAAAGCTGTCTACTCACTTTACGCCGTATAGGTTTGGTGGGACTAACGTCCTGCAACAACTGCAGCGAGCCCGTCGTCACCGCCGGCTCTGTTATGGACGCGGCTTTAGGTCTGCAATCACACGCACATTAACATCTAAATCATTCAGTGAAAAGTAAAGCTTCGTTACACGGGATTTGTGAAGCGCAAAGGAGTGCACACAAGCTGACACTGGCTTGTGACATTAGCTTTAGTAACGCCGTGAAGTAAGCAACGTGTGAAATATAACCACCGAGATGTTAGTTACGAACGTGTCCATTGAACCGATTTCAAATAAGATTCTAAATTCAGCTGTTTTAAAGGATCAATGGACAGTCTCACAATGTTAAATATGTTTTTATATAATAAAAAATAATTTATGTAGGTAATAATATAGCAAAGGATATTATTTTCGCAAAATAGCATCTCAGTATTCAAGAATGAAGTCAAAGGGTGTAAGTGATACGTGTTCAAAAGAAAGAAGTGTCGTGAAAGTTAGAAAATACATGAATCAAATTACCTTTCTATGATATTTCAAATAGGTACAGTATTGTGACAGTAACAACTACCGATAGAGTTGAAAAGTTTATTGCAAACAATTACAAAAATCATTAAATCACTAATAAAAAGCGTAATACTGAGTTAAATGGAATTATTTAATAATTAATTATAAATTATCTTTGTCCACTACACACCCATCCACGCACATATACTTGTGTCAAATTAACTGAAAATAAAACAAAACTAAATTAAAAATCTAAAACTATTGCGCTTATAATAATGTCCGACAGAAGAAAATTCATTAACTACATTTCGACTTTAAAAATATGTCGATGACAAACAAACTTTTGAACGTATTTGCATCGACTTATTTATATATATTTTTTCAAGTTTCAGTCAAGTGGCCTCTTTGCACCTAAATGGTACGCGGAGTTGGGGCCATATCTCTATATTTCCAGTGATGAGAGATCATTACCTCTTGCCAATCGAAACATTAATGTCGGCCTGTTTGAATCGTATTCAAAAAAATATAGAGGCTCATTTTAACATTGCGTAAATGAAACCATATACTCATCTTTACCTCTGCTCACATTGTGTCAAAAATCATACATGAATAATAAATATTTTCACCTAAAATCCCGATTTTATATAGCTGATATTTTTAACTAATATTATGTGTGCGTAAGAGTATTTCTGACTGAAAGTGTGACGAATTCTTTTAAGCTAGTATTTAGATAGGCATTAGAGCGTCTAAAATTAAAAATACGTTTTATTGATTTATTAGAAAAAGATACTTTTTTATTTTACATCTACCGAACGAGTAACAATTTACAAAATTGTAAAGTGTTGTTTTCAACAAAGAGTAAACTCAGGTTGCCCTTTTCCGTCTATGTGGGCAAATCCGTCTTTTTGCAATTACGAACGCTCTAATCGAAGGACAACTTTGACGGCCGAATAGGTGATTTTTTGACTCTCCAAAAACGCATTCATACCTAGTCGACATAGGGCCTTCTGACCATAATATATGGTTTCATTTACTAACACAATGTGAAAATGACCCTGTATAATAATATTATAATTATCTGAAACGTCTTCTTATAGTAAGTAAATTTTACTATTATTGTGTTATTAACGAATCCTTCTACAATGTCTTCGGTTGGACATTAATCATTATCAACGATGTGCCAATCATCTTGCCTACAATGTATAGTATGTATTGTATAACTCGACGTGAGTGTAAGCGTCAAACCACATGCCACACTAACGGACGGACAAACTTCACATATAGATGATACGTATGGTTTATTCAATGCGCTGTGGTCAACATCAAAGCGTACGTTGTAACGGCCGAAATGGTACTAATTTTGTATGCTAAACATATTGAACAATTTTTATTTTCATAAATACGGTACTTTGATAAATTTCGGGTTTATGAGTGGTCATTTTTCAAGTGGAATGATAACAGTTTTTTTATTTGTAGATTTTGTTATATTCCAGCCACACATGTTCCGATTTACGGTTTGATAATCGATACCAAGATATAGGTAGATGTCGATAAAGCTTAATTTCGTTCTAATTTTGTGTATTAAAATTTTGCAAATGAGCAATTATCATCGATTATTTTCCGTAATAATTTGTAAGCTTGTGTGGCCACATATATTACGTAATAGATTTTGTAATTGACACCAAAAACGATAAATTTTGTATCGTTAAAAACATTTAATATTAAGAAGCCTCGTTTTTCAGTGCACATAATATATTCAATGTTGATATTAGAAGTATTCAATTTATCATTATTTTCTAAAACTTTCTAATAAACATAGAACTTAATAATATGTTTGTAACGTTTCCTGTATCAAATTCAATATGACTTAATTCAATGATTCTTATAATGAAACATTGCATTCTCAAAGAATAAATATCGATATTGACATCGATACATCGACTCATAATGTAGAATGTTATGAATATATTATTTATCTCGGAAATCTTTTATATTTATATAAAAGATTTCCAAGATGTTATTATATCGATATTTTGTCTTAAAATCGATTTCTATTGACGCACACGCTATAGCTTACCTAAACGGCGGTATCTCGGGTATCTTTCCTATAAATATCTTCTTCTTATCCGGCTTGTCGTTCTGTTTGGGCGTGGTGGGTGTTATTGTGTGCGGAGTGTTGCGAGACGACGGCCGGATGTCGTCCTGGCTCGGGCATTCCGACTGAAAATCATCAAAATGATGTCGCGATAAACGATTGTTTTCGATAGTATCGATACCACGCGAAGTACACGAAAATCAAGTACACGAAACGCATTACAAATGGACATTCTTGGCATATCTTTGCTTTTCAGTGTGAGTAGTTGATTAATAAATATTATAGATTAGGTTATAAGTCGGGTATATGACTATACTAGGTGAGGGTAGTAGTGGCGAAGCGTCCAAACAGGCCGGTTCCTACCGGCTTCCCTTTAGATTTATTTACGTTTGTCCTAGTTTTTGTTTTCTGTCAAATCGGCCGCGATATGTTAACTAAGGCAATTTTTAATTTCCTCGGGTTTATTTTGAAAAAAATCATCCTTCGCTACGGCGAGGTAGGCTTTTAACAGGATTTTAAATATTTTTTTTTTTTGATTTCCGAATAGTTAAGTCAGCATTCAAGACGTAATCTTTTTTTTTTTGAAAACTCGCCAACTCTGTAAACGTAGCATATACTAAATTGCTTTAAAAATAAATCACTCGCTGAATACCAGTGGCTTTTAACAGGGTAATCTGGAAATTTTTAGGGAGGATTATATTCAGCAGTAGACTCCCTGTGGCTGATGAATACTTACCATAAGTGGTGCGTGTGCGTTCTTAATCGCTTCCCGCCTTTGGAACTCGACTTTGGCCATCTCGGTGGCGAGCCACGCCGGTATCTCGGGTATGGCGAGCCGCAAAGCCAACACTACCACTAATATTACGTGCTGTGAACAAATTGTTAAAATTTTCATTTATATTTAGATGTTCTACATTAAGAACTTATGAATTATTGTAATCGTGTTGCAGATACCTTGACATGAATTATAATTAATTATCAGTGTTTCGGAATGAACCAATCGAAATAAGTCATTTGTAATCATGTAAAAAATCTTTGTTCTGATTGGTTCATTTTTGAGATAGCGCGAAAAAAGCGATTGGGATCGTATTTAAGTTATATTGTGTGTTAATTGCAGCCAAAATATTTTTTTTATCTACCTATCTATCTATTTTGAAAATTGCGGTATATCGATAAAACAAAAAACGTCTGTTGTCTATAAATTATTTGTGTTAGCGCATATGTATATTTATGTAGTATATTCTATATATTATCGTATCTAATTCTACACATTACTATTACTATTGTTATTATTATTAATTATTTTTTTCCTTTTTACGTACGCCCTAAACTGCCCTTTCTACTATTTTTATCATCTCCATCTAATGGTTGTCTGGTAGAGACCGCCTCAAGCGATAAGACCGCCATTTGTACCACCAATGTATTCTTTTCCACCGTCTGTATGCAAATTTGTCTTCTCTTTGTTTTTTTTATTTTTTACTTTTTTGCTGTAGAAAAAAGTTTTAAATAAAATAAATAAATAAAACGAAAAACCGTGACACAGCAGCGTGGAGTAGCGCGGGCGCGGTTACCTCGAGCGCGACGATGACGAGCACGGTCTGCGCGGGCGTGGCGTCGGGCAGCAGGCGGTGCACGGGGCCCGACAGCCCGATCAGCGCGCAGTTCACCAGCACCGCCACGCCCACTA
>NW_023595264.1:127078-159000 GCF_014839805.1 Manduca sexta | reverse complement strand
GTTATGTGTTTTTGAGATGTTGTTACACATTATTTTAGCATTTCATCATATATGTTAGGTCTGACGATTTTAATTTTCAATATCTATTTTTTCTTTTTTTACATAGTATTTTTCCTTCTTTGTACATTGTTATTTATTTCTCTTTTTTATTTTTTTTGCGTTCATTATTTTGTATTTACATTGTTGTTTTGTTCTTTCCTGCTATTTTTTACTTCAAGCGAAGAAACACAGATAATTTTCTAAAATAAAAGTGACAAAAACTTTTCAAAAATTATGTTCGAGTTCGGAACGTTTCAGCTAAGAAAGTTGGAAGCATTTATTAACTTAAGTATAAGGCGGATGTTTTGTCTTTGAAGATATCAATTTGTTACAAGACTTGTACCCAAACTTTTAGCGACAAACGTAAAGTTTTTTTTATCTGTACAGGTTAATAAAAAAGTATTTATGCGAAAATTTTATTTTGCCATAAAGAGTGTTTTATTACGTTGTAGAAAATATTTTGGGATAGGACGATATTTATGCGATTGAATTTTTCGCATGGTCAAATTGGATACTGAAACAAATACAGAAGGTTTTAATACCTAAGGACATCGCATATCTTACATTGGAAACAGAACTATCAATACAAGTATAATCGTTTGCAGACTTATCACGGTCAAATAAATAATATTGATTGAAATTCATTTCAACTGTACCCTATTTCAAAACTTAAATACTGTCTTGAAGCGCGGCGGTTAATTAATTCAAACGGACCTAATAATTTGTAGCGGAAACGACTAATGCTAATTTCAAAAGTTTAAATTTCGAAGCTCAAATAAATATGAAAATTTTATGTAATAAAATTTGGTACTGGCCGCATTCAACGTCGTTATTTGCCAAACTCCAAAAGAGTTTTCTCGCTAGATATAATTTTAGCGACCGCGCCCGGTTTGGACGGCTAATATCCGCCTAGACCCGTTCCACTAAAACAATGGCCTCAAAACTCGGCAACTGACTTTATTCATGGATTATTCTTCGGTTTATTACAAACGATTTGGAAAATACAAAACTTGATTCGAAGCTCGGAGCGACTGTGGAATAATGCCTTTGTAACGATCGATTTTACTTTTGCGACAGCGCTGAGAAAGCAATTTCAATTAATAATTCTTATAATAAATTAATTTAGTAAACTGTTCTATTATATAAAACCGTTTATTGTTTTGGCGATATTACATCTCTAGTCAGTCGGGCGTGCAATGTTCGGGCAGTAGGGGAATCATGAGGTGTCACGAACAAATATTTATGCATACATTTTGTCACGTACGTCCGTCATGGGGGATTTGGGTTCATCAATACGTCACTTGTCAGTCACTGTTTACATGATATGTCACACTGTATGTTCTGATCGCATGTTATCAATTTCCTATAGCTATTTGTCTGTTTGGTTCTATGGCAGTAATTCTTCGCAAAAAAATCTGAAATTTTATTTGAGGGTTTATTGAATTCTTATTTTTGAATTTATTATTTTAGAAATGAATTATACATAATATCATGTATAGTCTGTAATAAATAATAATAATATCAGACCTGTAGTTTATACTCTCCTACCGCTGGGCACGGGTCGCATCTACTACTAATGGTTAGGCCTCAGTCCGCCACACTGGCCTAGTGCGGAATGGCAAACTTCATAAACCCTCAAAGTTCTTTTTGAGAACTTCTCAAGTATGCTAGTTGTTCTCGAAATATTTTCCTTCGCCGTTAAAGCAAGCAATAATTCACTTAACTTTATAGAAAAGTAAGAAGTGCTCTTCCTTAGTAATCTAAAAATTACTCACCCAAAAGATAGCTTATAAATGTATAGATGTATACATATAGAACACTGGCAATATAATTATAACATGACAAATAAATTAATGACAATATAAGATATATAACACCTGTATCAAGACAATCTCGGTCATAATACAGATGCATTAGGGTCTAATCCCCGTAAGTAAGTTACAAATTACCTAAACCAGGGTTGTTTAATCGAGTCTCGTCACAAGCGTGACAAGGACCATCGGATGGGTATTATCCCTTAGGCGGATTGCAACAAACTTAATTCCTTTGGGCCACAACTTCAAACAATTGAAACCAAACAACGTGGAATTATGGATGACGTCACAGGCATAAAGATGTGAGGCTGAAATTATTTTAAATTCATTGAATATTATAAATTCCAAAGTGTGTAAAGAACTCTGAAGTGTGTAAGAAGACTGCCTCGGTGACGTAGTTGAACTGCGTGCGCGGTACGACAGTGCTCTGAGGTTCTGGGTTCGAATCCTGGGCCGGGCAAACTGACATTTGGGTTTTTCTGCTCAATATTATCCCGGGGCCTGGAATTTGTGCCCGATATGGCGATAGGCTCGCCCCCTATCACATCATGGGACGGAACACACTTGGCGAAAAGTGGGTGCCTTGGATGCGCCTCTGCATACCCCTTCGGGGATAAATGCGTGATGTTGTGTGCGTGTATATGTGTGTGTAAAGATGTGGTAGGATAAATTTTATATCCGCCCGGATAATATATAACCTAAGTGTGTCGGGCTCCGGGATCAGCCTGTGTATATCCGATTCATCAGGCCGGCATAATTATGTCGACTGGCGAGGGGTAGTTAGTCGTTAGTCGACAATAATTGGACCCCACTGGGCTTCCCAGCAAGTATTCGGGTCTCTAAACCGAGCCCGAATAAAGAAATATATGTTTGGATGTTTGTTAGAAGTACACGCCTGAACAAATTTAGAAGAAAATATGCACAGACGTACATCATGCCCTGGTTTAAAATTTTGATCATATTTCATCCGGGAAACTACATATTTTTTGTATCTCATGAGCCAGTCTCCTGAAAATTATTTTATTTTGCGCTGCCTATCCCAAAATAGTATATGTAATATTCCCAATCATTAGTTCAAACTTCTCGCGTTATGATAAATAGTGTGTTAGAAACAATACATTGAGTAATATACAAACTTTGGACGTATGTGTTAAGGTCCAACATAATTAATGAGCAATCAATTTGCTCCTCATAACTCGAACATGCCAACTAACTCGACTTCTGAACTACAGGTCGGCTTCTTACGCTGGAGTGATGACTTTAAAGATTAATTTAAGTTATACAAGTAATGTTACTTGTATGGTATGTACCAGACAATGTTTTAAAACATATTTCTATTACACGAATAATGAATTAAGGCATAATAACAACTGCAGCGGGTTATTACAAAAATATTTTTTTGTTGCTTTGAATGACGAGATGAGCTTGCCGTTCGCCTGATGGTAAACGATACGACCGTAAACAGTAGAAACACCATTCAACACCTTGAAATATTAAATCTTATTATGCCTAGTAGTTAAACAGGCTACAATGTCATTCAAACCGGTACAAAACCGTGACTACACACTGCTGCTTGGCAGCAGAAATAGACATTGCGGTGACACCTGCCCAGACGGACTCTCACATATGAGAGATCTACCACCAGTAAAATACGTATATAAACTAATACGGATAAAGAAATTTTAATAAGAGACATTTACACAAAGCGATAAATTATGTACATGCAAGCTACCGCGGCGGTAATTCCCGCCAGAACCGACCGTTCATTAACTTTTTAACATTCACCTCTCGCAAATCCGAACTTAATTATGACGCAGGATTATAACAGTGCGTTACAAATTACTGCCTCCACCGCACCGTGCTTAATCTGCACGTGTACTTCATAATATAATATAGGTATCGCTGGCAGTTCCGCCCGCGTGGAAATCCATTTCCGTGTACGTTACATAGTACTCAAGAATAATGAGTTATCTTATTCTAATTTTGTATAATTGTGAAATATTATTCTTCCCAGCCGAATTTTCGGCCACGGTGGCCAATCTCAATGGAATCTACCGGGTACGCGGGAGATATTATAGTGCACAAGTGTGTGCGCAATGCACAGGTGCACTCTCTGTTCCTTTCCTCTCATAGTCCGGTGACTGCAATCCGACATGACTGGTGAGGGATCAGGCGTAAGACCAACGGCTTCACATGCTTTCCAGGCACATGGGTTTCACATCGCCAACTTCCTGACTCCGAGCTGCGACTGAGTAATGTGTTAAGATGGAAAAACCGAGTCACTAATATTTCGGCCCGACCCGGGATTCGAATCCAGTACCTCGACGAAGTAGTCGTACTCGTACCGCATACAATTACAACTACGCCACCAAGGCAGGTATTGTAACGTTGATTTTTTAGACGATCAACACCTCAGTCATCCCCATGATCATGAAGGTTGCGAAGTCTTCGAATAGTCGGATATAATACAAAAAACCGCGATAAAATCTGGAAAATCTGTTTTATTTCAATACCTTTTTACTACTAAACGATTTTTAGAATAAAATCAATAGTTCTACTTTTCCTTATTTCAACATAAACAATTAAGTTAACTTATCTACCTATTTTATTTGAAGTGTTCTTCATCCAAAAACTTCACTCAAATTAATTAAAAAATCCTCTTAAAGGTCGTCACCACACCCTCAATTCCTGTGGGTATTCATGGCAAGTAGCCATTATCAGGTCGTCCATTTGCTCAATATCCGGCAAGCTATTATAAATAGACTTTTATAAAGCTAAAAACGATTTCGCACTTAGCCGAATAATTTCCGATAACACCAAATCCACCGACATAAACGTGGGCGGTTCCTATATTGTGATAAATTGCCCCACAGCTCCCGTTCAATCGGCTAAGTCATTAACCGAATTTGTACAAACTTTTCCTAGACACGGGTAAACACTACAAAGGACTCTATAACTTTAGGGTATGCTAATTAAATATAGTTTCGCATAATTTAAGGAATAGTTTCGAAGTTATGTGAAGTGTACGACACGTTACATCCGATTATGAGGGTGTTTGGGTTCGGCTTTTCATATTATTGGGTGATCTTGAGTGGCATGTTTTGCGGATTAGATCCTTCTTCACCGGAATGTAGGAGAAATTCTTTATGTATGACTAGACAAATTTTATCATATATCTGCTTCAAAATAGATAAACATTTAAAGTTTGTAATGATACTTCCCATTAAGCAAATCTGTCTTATATTACCTATATGAAGAGTTTGTCTGAACGCGGTAATACCAGGAAATACTAAATTTATTTTGAAATTGTTTTTATAATTAGGAGGCTACATTACTTACTCCTAATATTATGTTTTAATTACGCTATGTTTTATTCCAGGACAATGTGTATATTCTTTTACGCGTTTCCCTATATTCCTTTTTGTTTAGCCTATATAGAGAGGACACAATTGCAATCTATCTTGTATACGCCCAGTCCTTTCAAAAATATATGGCACTTGACAGGTGGTAAAATTGACCAATCTTTTAGGCGGCTTAAAATAAATTTTGATCGAAGCACGCTTCATGTTTGAGCTAATATCGTAAATTTAACTTTTCAGATGAATAATACCTTAGCCCTTCCCGTGACCGTGAGGGCTGCAAAGTCTTCGAAACGTCGGGAGAAAAACATAACACAAAAAACCGCAATAAAATGTGAAAAAACGTATTATTTCAATACATAAAACATAAGAAGTCATTTTCACTGGTGGTAGGTCTCTCACATGTGTGAGTCCACCTGGGTAGGTACCACTGTAATGTCTATTTCTGCCGACAAGCAACAGTGTGTAGTCAGTGTTGTGTTTCGGTTTGAAGGATGTTGTGTAACTACTGGACATAATGAGACTTAACATCTCATGTCTCAAGATGGCGAGCGCGGTGGAATACCGAACAATACTTTGTAATTCAAGGTATTGGTTGGTGTTTCTACCGTTTATGGGCGGTCGTATCGCTTACCCTCAGGTGAACGGCAACCTCGTCTCGTCATTCAAAGCAATAAAAAGCAATAATAAAAAATACACATAGGCTTTTTTCAGGCCGTGCGGACTTATCAGCCACCAGCAAGTTTAGACACGTTCATACTAGCCTATTTAATTTTATTGTTTAATATTCAGCAAGCTATCACTGCTTCACAAAGACACGCCCCGCCTCGCTCGATATTACATTCTTGTCAATATATTATTAGAAATTGTTTCTTCGGCACAGTAAAACCTTCGCAAATATTTTTAGCTTATTATCAAGCAATATTCGTCATAAAACTTCAAGCAGTATCGGCTAATATTGACGTGAAACTTTACTATAACCTATCAGTTAAACGAAGTTGAACAAAGCCAAAGAAAACTATGCTATTGTCGACACTATGCGTTCGGGAGGACTGTGAGCCCGAATAGTATTGTATGTGCATAGTACGCAAGTATTTCGAACCGACGTTTCAACGTTCGTTTTTCGAAGTAGACCCTCTTACGCGCCAATATTTTAAGCTGCGTTATTAGTTTCTTATTTTAATACTATGTTTTCAAATAGGCACTATAAGGAGTAAAGAGAAAGACCTACTTGTTGAAACTTATAAAAATTAATAATTACTAATACTAATGTTACTTTTCCGTCTATAAGTAAGTAAACACTTCTGTATTAAGTGTGATTTTGAGATTGATTACTGTGATAATTGTTCAACCTGGCCTGGCGACCAATGCAACCGGCTGAGTTGAGAAACATACCGGATTGCAATCTCTAGTGCTTACGTTAATATGATGATGAATGACACATAATAATTTTGCATTTCCTACAAGTCATACAAAAATGCTCCATTGCAGATAAAGGCGTGTATACACTGAACACAAACCGATCTGTGCCAGGAGGTGAGGTCGCCAGTCAATGCGGACTTTTTGCACGCGCCCTAAATTTAGCCTACGCTCATAATATGCTTTTACAGTCATTCTGGGTCAATTCACAGTGAAATATGTCTTAGGACAGTCACGGAGAAATTAATTTAAAAGTTTTCTTCGTTTAACTCCAATGTAGTAGGAATATATATTGTTTATCTACTATTTGAAGTATAAGTGATGTTGTTGGATAAAAAAATAAATAATATTCCTAAATTATATTAGACATGAATGTAACAATCTACCATGACATTATTCTTATGCAAGTGTGGTCACAATATGAAAAGTGTCGAAAACTACATAAATTAGTTATTATTTACCTAATTTTTAAAAGAAATATATTCTTAGGTTATAATTAATGACTTCTGTTAGTAACCTTATAGTGTCCACACTTCAAGGAATTATGTAACACTATAGATCAAAACTAGTATTTTTTATTTTTATAATATTATAGTGTGCTTCAAAACATTTTTGATATTATTTTAAACCGTAATGTGTGTATATTTAAAGTACTTAATCTACTGACACCTTTTTTATGAAATAAAATAATATAATGGCGGAGGGCATGACATTTACTACACTCGTGTTGGAAAAGCGTTCCCTTTTCAACATTCGCGTGGGTGTACATTAATTGGATCTTATTTTAAGTAAGATGGAATAAAATACTATGTTTTATTTTTTTCTACAACTCTTTAATTTCCTTTTTGATAGTAACATTAAATAAGTATTAAGAAAAAACATTTTCTTATCAATTACGTCAATTATTGGTACTAAAAATACACACTGACTGCCTCGGTGGCGTAGTTGTACTGCATGCGCGGTACGACAGCGCTCTGAGGTCCTGGGTTCGAATCCTGGGTCGGGCAAAGTGAAATTTGGGTTTTTCTGCTCAGTATCAGCCCAGAGTTTGGAATTTATGCTTGATATGGCGATAGGCTCGCCCCCTATCACATCATGGGACGGAACACACTAGGCGAAAAGTGGGTGCCTTGGTTGCGCCTCTGCATACCCCTTCGGGAATAAATTCGTGATGTTGTGTGTGTGTGTGTAAAATACACACTATTTTCCAAAACAATTTCATGACGGTAGGATGTCTTTTATATCCACTCGGATAGCGATCACAGTACACAAGATGTTACAACCCACCACAGTGGCCCACGTAAGTGTGTCGCGTTAAGTGATCAGCCTGGGTGTTACTGCCAACCGGCCGGCATAATTCTGTCACCACTGTGAGCCCACTCCACTCCCACGAGGTGCAGTGAGGCCACATTGCCTGACACGTCTAAAAAAAATTGTTACTAAACATAATCACTTATATACCTTATTTTTATTGCAATAATAACCTTTTCAGTTTAGGTAATATAAATTAACAAAATAACAATAAAATCTATAAACTTTAATCCCAATCCAACCAAATAGACCCAAATCACTACACAAAGCAAACAAAATAACAAACCAGCCTAAACCGAAAAGGCAACCATTATTAGTATTTAAAGTTAATCAATTTACTATAAAAACATTTAATGAAAACAAACCGCTTCAAAAATCATTAAACTAATTGTTTACCGTCGTAATTCAGGGCTTGCAATTTTAACTCCGAGCTCTGAATCTCAGTAGAAACGTCTACAAATTAACTGAACTCAGCAGTCGACTAGATTGCACAAAATGTTTGAAGTAAGTTACAGTCAACTTGTTATAGATCTATATTGGAGTCAGTCTTGAAGTCGGGAGGGGAATTAATGCTTTAACAAACAATAGATGCGGATATCACATTACTTTACGAATATTAAATCGTTTAAGCGTTTAGTTCATAGCATTCCTTTTGCTTAACGTAAACATTTGCGTTTTATTATATCTACTAGCTTTTGTTTGAGGCTTCGTCCGCGTGAAGGAGTTTTCCGGGGTAATTTTTTCCGACTTACTTAATGTGTATCGTTATCGGTTAAGTTATGACTAAATTACACAAAATCATAATAAATGTAGCCTATATAGTATTCTGATGTACAACCCATAATACTGTAAAGTTTCATGCAAATCCGTTTAGTATTTTTTTCGTGAACGAGGAACAAACATCCGTACATCCATTCTCACAAACATTCGCAAATTTATAATATGTATGTATTCTTTTTTTACGTAATATTTACATATATGAACGTTGAGAATATTATACATTATTTTTAAAGATATACAATAAAAAACATAAAAGTCATTTTAAACGAAAACTTAGGTAATTAACACAATACCTAAAGAAGTAATAACCAGGAGTTGAATTCCAAATCATTAGTTTTTATGAATCAATTCCTTGAATTCCGAGAGTAAAAAGAAGAGATTAAGTCCGCTCTTTGTGGTAAAATTTTAATCAGAAATTCCTAAGTATCCCTTCGCAGAATAATCAAGAGTGAATGATCAATTATTCAAGATTGTTCTAATGTACTAGGAATCTGTAACGTGGCTGATTCGATTAGCTTGAGAGATACGCGCTGTTTATCCAGTGGTCTATTAACTGATAACAGTAACTCGTCTCAATGAGCGCTAGGAATTAACACGGAAAGTGGACCCTATTGTCGAATTAGGTAACAGGAATTGGCAAATAATTAAGTATTGATAGACGATTTATATATATTTTATATGTGTTCGGATGACTGCCTCGGTGGCGTAGTTGTAAGAGTACACGGTACAAGTACGACTGCCGCGCTGAGGTCCTGGGTTCGAATCCCGGGTCGGGAGACTGGGTTTTGCTATCTTAAAAAAAAAACTCAGTCGCAGCTCGGAGTCAGGAAGTTGGTGGTGTGATACCCCCGTGCCTCGGAAAGCACGTAAAACCGTTGGTCCTGCGCCTGATCTCTCTCCGGTCATGTCGGATTGCCGTCTCACCGAACTATGAGAGTGAAGGAACAGAGAGTGCACCTGTGTATTGCGCACACACTTGTGCACTATAATATCTCTTGCGTGGCTGATCTCCGTTGAGATTGGCCGCCGTGGCCGAAATTCGGCTAGGAGGGATTCATTCATACGTGTACGGCAGTGATCCCATTACACCTGATAGTATGTGGAATGACGTTCAATAGAATGTCGACTGACGAGATTGACTGATCCCGGTAGGCAAAACACTTAAGCGGGCCACGATGGCGGGTTTTCAGGTTCACCAGTAGTATTGGTGATATAATCCAAGCCCTGAATTGTACACTGACACGCTGTTGGGCACTTAGGGTGAACTTGTGATTGATAAGCCTGATAACGATAAACTATTGAACATATTGAAATTTGGTATGTTAGTTTGTGACACTGGGACGGAGATAAGGTAGTTTATATCATGGGAAAATATATAGAGGGACTTTTATCTCATAAAAACTCTTTTACGCGGGCGAAGCCGCGAGCAAGAGCTAGTTAAGCAATAACGTCTTTAAAATGACTGAGACTTAATGTCGAATGAGCAACTTCCTATTTTTTATGGTTCAAGTTTGACATGGAGTAGATCATTAAAATTAAACTACTTTTCGGATTTTATTGGTTTTTATATTTTAATTTTCTCCTAACGTTTCTTCTTCTTCGAAAAGTCGAGAGAAAATTAAAATATATAAACCGCTATAGAATCCGTAAAATAGTTTAATTTTAATGTGTAACATTCGCGTAAACATAATTAATCATTATGGTGCACATCAAACAAAAACATTTAAAGCCTAAAATCTCAAACCGTCTATTCGTTTGTGCATTATAATCCACGTTAAGCCTTTGATTCCAGAAGTCTGGCTTGGGATTTCGTATAGCTCATATTGATGAAAGACTAAGTGAGGTGCAATTAGTGGACCAATGGTTCAACGAGATCAGTTTCATGATAAAAAGCGAGACACGATTATTTCCATATTGTAAATGAAGGTAGATTCTGAAAAAAACACGTGTATAATTTTTTTTATAGCTTTGAATGACGAGATTAGCTTGCCGTTCGCCTGATGGTAAGCGATACGACCGCCCATAGACAGCCCATTAAATTAAAATTATTGTTTGGTAGTCCACTGCGCACGCAATCCTGATACATAATATGTTAAGTCTTATTATATCCAGTAGATACACTGGCTAAAATGTCCTCCAAACCGGAACACAACAGTGACTACACACTGCTGCTTGGCAAAAGAAATAGACCTTGCGGTGTTACATACCCAGGCGGACTCTTACATATGAAAGTCCTACCACCAGTATTCATAATCGTTGTAGAAGACGAGCTCATTTTCGTATCAACCATACATAAAAAAATATGGAATTGTATATTTTCACACAAATCTGGATGATCGTACCATTTCGCAGTATTTATTTAGAGTAATGATCTTAGTATGTTTGTACTAGTTCTACGAAAATATAATAATTTATACACTCAAATGCTCATTAAAATATTGTAATGCTAACTAACTCGTAAAGCAAAAAAATGATCTGCGTCCAAACTGTTCAAAGTTTTAAATCAGCACCCTTAATATATGAATACAAGTTATTAATTCAGTTCCGATAAGCATATTCTTTCAAGCGAAATAATAACTTAACTATGTTACTTTAAAGTAGCATTTAGTTTAGTTAAAATGGTTTATACACAAGTTTGAGACGTGTGTGGGACACGACGGCTACTAAGTTTTATCAAGTTTCCTTGAGTTACCGCATGAGGTTTTGGTCAATGAAATGTTTCGAATAGTCTTTTGCTGACGAAATGGAAACAATTTATTTCAAATAAGTTCAAATATGTTGTTTCTGTGTGTTTGTGAGTAATGATATTAAATTTAATATATTCATGTTTTGCTATAACTCGTTTGCAAATTAATTTTCAAATATTTATTGTTTATTTCCCATATTTCTTTGTTGAGTTATTTTCGCCTATTTATATGTTTGTTGAAACAAATAGAAAAACAGAACACAATACCAAAGCCGTCCAATGTCTGCCAACGTAGGATATCTAATAAAACATGATTTGCGCGGGGGTGTCTGTTCCTTGCCGAATAAAAAACGTCACTAGAAAAAATAACGTCGTGTTTGATCAATTATGTAGGAAAATGTTTATTGGGAATGTTCTTTCCCTTCCAGAATATAAGAGAGTTGACAGTTTGACAGGTCGAGTTTTATGTTTTACTTGTTTGCGTGATGTTTTGGGTTAGATCATATATCTACGGAATATTCTACATAAGAACCCAACAAACACAATGCTTTATATTCGACGTTAGGTGATTTTGCAGTGAATTTTAAAAACTTCTTGTTTTCGACTGTTGTACAAAATCCACGTACTCAAAAAAATTATTCAATAAGCCTTTTTTGGAGTTTAAACATGCGTCATTGAATTAAGCTACCGAAAACAATAAAATTAAGTATCGTTGATGATAGTAAAGGGTGCAAGAAACAAAAATCGGTAATGTCAAATGTATATATATGTATGTTTACACAGTGTGATAACTATTAGCCTTAGCTTAAAAACACTTTTTTTTACCTCAAAAGCGTTAGTTTATAAATTAGGCAGTCTAACTATCACGGTGGTCGTCTGGCCGAATATAATAACTTCGGTAATCCTTGTAATGATACGCTAATTAGAACACGATAGTCCGCCGTATGAATTAAGTTCGTAAACCAGAATCAGACCAATTCCGCGACTCTAGCAATGTCTAACTATACACGTCGTTCCTGTAATGTTTTTCTTTTAATAATTAAATTTATCAACGTCATATTTCGTAGTTCATTTTACCCATGTTATATATCTTTTTGTATAATGATTTCTTATGTTTACGCGAATGTTAGACATTGAAATTAAACTAATTTCAACACCTCAGTCCCCCCCGTGACCATGAAGGCTGCAAAGTCTTCGAAACATCGGGAGAAAATAAAACACTAATTACCGCGATAGAATCCGAAAATTAGTTTAATTTCAATATCTTTTTGTATTTAATTTTTTTTATACACAAGCAAAAGACGAAACGATGAAATCTACTCGCCTGATGGTTACCGACACGACTGTCCATTAATTTTAGCAACAAAACCAGAACTTTAAATCACAAAGCATAACAAAACTAACAAGTTGTATTACATTTTGTTATTTTAGCCATTAGCGTTTTCATCAGTTTCCTTTAATACAGAACTTTAAATATGAATTTTGTCCTTGCTCAATCTGTAGAGTCTAATTCCAAACATTAATCTAAAATAACATAGCGTAATAATTAGTGCAAATGTTATACAAAATTATTTAAATATGCTAATTTTGTCACGAATTAGATTAACCTATTGAAACGGAGCCAAAATGCGGCGAAGAATATTCGCATCTAAATTGGATTTATCGTATACTGGTTTTGAATATTAATTATATTTATAAGTATTAAAATGTTACTCACAACGTTGGTATTATGTTATTATTAAAATCCTTTGGATACTTCCAAAGTAGACCCCACTGAGTTTTTGGCATACAAAGGATCTTATTTATTTATTTTGAAATATTTTTATTTTTTATCATAATATACGAAGTGGTGTAAAAATTACGATCACATTTAATGATTGAAATTAGGGTTAATCAAAAGTGATAAAAAATAGCCTAAACTTGTGAATAATATTTTTAAAATTTTACCCAAAAACATTAACATCAATTGGTTTATCAAGAATTGATTAAAAATTTTGTTGATCTTTACCTATTTATCCCGAAACAACATTTTTTATGCTACTAACAAATTTTCAATTATCATAATTGTTAACGGTAGAGTCCAACGGATTTTTTTCCACAAATTTACAAACTTCCTACATTAATAACATCCTAAAAAGGACCTCAAACTTAGACTTAAGCCACTTTTAATAAACTTTAAAAATTAGTTCCCCCAAAAAGTTAGATTTAAAAAAATATTTACCTTTTATTCCGTCAATATCCAAATATCACTTAGCGCGAGTAAGGTTCGTAACAAGTTCGCTCGGCGCGGAGATGCGCGCCGGCCGGCGTCGGGCGGCAGACTAGAGGCCCCGCGCTGCCCGCCCGCCCTGCCGGCTTTTCATTTACAAACATTTACGGGGTACCATGCTTTCTTACTTTTATGCTCTCCTGGTACATACTACTATTAATGATATGGTGCTGTTAAAACATCATACAACAGCGTTTTATGATCTCTTAGTACTCGGATTAATGGAAACATCATTCACTTACTAACATTTAGGGGGTGCCTAATTTTTATCTTGCCCTAGTACACACAACCATGCTAAGATGGTGTTGTTGAAAGGTCTCTAAGTACTCACATTAATGAAACCTCTGTCTATGCTTTTTCATTACTTACAGACTTCAAAAAAGTGATTATAGAAACCTATTTTTCATAGAATATTAAAGCGAAATAAGTAATAACCACACCACTATATCATGACTTCCATTAAATCAGATATAAGATTATTACATTTTCCTTTTTTCAGAAAAACAATATTCTAAAATTACCACACTTCACCTGTATTCACAAACAATACTATGAAAATGCACTATGCGCCCGAAAGTATAATGTCGGTAATTATATAGTTTTCTTTAACTTTAGCTTTATTTATCTGACAGCCAACTGAAGTAAAGTTGTACCTTAATGTTAGCCAATCACACCGTGCCTATGTCTAGGCACTGCTACAGCATGCCAAGTACTGAGAAACATATTTATTATCATAGCACTGCCCCGTACTCAGCTACGTAACGTTTGTAAAAACAGGCCTTAGTGACTTGCTCCTTCATTTCTAGTTATGACATCAATTTATAATATATAATACGGCTTAGTAACTATTGATATGAAACGCCTAATTGATTTTTCACATCCATCCATTGAATTAATTATTTTAAGTTGATTTTATTTATTTATTTATCAAGTACAACAAGTTAAAATTTAACAAATAAATACTCTTACAATTATTCAGAAAATCAACTACTATACAATATTATTTAAGATTTGATGTTATCGTTTGCAATTGCGATAATACATCGTCGTATCAGCTCGGGGTCTGGAAATATCTATTATTGTCAGGATGTTCACTGCTGAACATAACCTTCCATAAAGATTTCCAGACGGACCTGTCAAAAGCTTGTTATCCAGCGTGTTCCTGCGACTGTTACCATTCGTCTGTCCACCTTACTATCCATCTTTAGTCGGGGAGAAATAATGTTAATGATTTATAGTAGTATCTTTACACAGATAAGCGAATGGTCATTAAACGTCCTTAGAACTTGCATGTGAAGTGAATTATATATTATGTATGTAATCATTAAGTTGTTTGTCCATTATTATATAATAGTACTTGTGAATGACCACCTACTTGTAGACTTTAAGAATATATTTTTTATTATTTTCCTCTACAACGTCTACTAACGTCTTCCTATAATTGGGATGAACAACGACGTTTTTATTGCGTAATTGGACAATTTGTGAAATAATACAACAGTTTATGTCCAAATAGTCGCTATATACAGCTGTAGTTATTTATAGCCAGCAATGAATTGTCATAGTAAAAGTAAAAGCTAAAGTAAAAGCCAGAAGAGTTGACACAGGTGTCATAATTTATTTAAAAGTTACTGGCAAAATTGTGACTGGCACTAAGAAAGAAAAAAGTGGCCGATAGTATTTTGTTTTACCGTGTTCAGTAACAACGGCAGACGAAGCGAGACAATTACATACATTGTTTAAATACCATAATAGACGTATACAGCGCAGTGGAAAGTAGATTATTAAGAAAGGACATTAACCAATAATATCAAATAAGCGACATAGTTTCAAAACGATTGAACTTTGATTTTAATAAAAAAATCATATTTTAGCTAGAATATCGTCAACTTCCTGTGTTTGTTGCGGAAATATGCGATACTGTGATCCCATTTTCCTATTTGTACACCACTCAATATGCTTCCGTATCAATGTATTCCGTAATATTGTTTATCCGGTTCCAACAGGCCGGCAGAATTGTGTCGACTGTCGAGGGTTAATCATCTCTCGTCAGTCAACATTCTATTGGACCCCACTCCACTTACCATCAGGTGCACAGATGTCATTGTGCTGTGCACATATAAAAATAAAAATATACTTCCGTTAATTAATTATTATCATGAAGTAAGAATTTCAATCGTTCTTGTAATCCTGTAAAGCTTTTCAGTACTTACATCCGGTAGTATATAAGTGCAATCTAAATAGAATGGTAATAAGAGCTGTTGTCGCTTGACTTCTTCAAATATATCCGCCTGAATAATCACTTATTTATCATTGACTTTATTTTATTACTAGTTTTGCTCACAGATCCGTTCGCATTAAAAAGTATTGCCGGGATAAAATGTAGCCTATATTTTAAGTAAGATCTCTTGCAAGACAGTGAAAACTGCTTTCATGCAGTAGTTTTTCGTGATGCGTTTACAAACATACAGAGAGACAAAAATTCTATAAACTGATGTTTTGGCTTCTGTTGCTCTAATAAAGATCCTCCATATTAGGTTCTTCTTCAATAACTATATTGTATAGACACCGGTCTGTTACAATTTAATTTTATTTATAGATTTTATAACATAAATTTATATCGACGGTTGAAACGCTTATTAAGTTAAGCGACATTTCCTTTCGAAAAAATTTAACTAGGTTAAAATCGTAGAAAAAACTATCTATGAAACCTAAAAAGCGGCGATAGCCTAGTTGGTTGTGGAACGGACTGCCGAGACGAATGTCCGCAGGTTTAAATCCCAAGGGCACACACCTTTAACTTTTCTAAAAAATCATGTGTGTATTCTTTGTGAATTATCGCTTGCTTTAACGGTGAAGGAAAACATCGTGAGGAAACCTGCATACCTGAGAAGTGTATAGGAATTTTCAGGGTGTGTGAAGTCTACCAATCCGCACTAGGCCAGCGTGGTGGACTAAAGCCTAATTAATCCCTTTCAGTCGTAGAGGAGGCCCGTGCTCAACAGTGGGATAGAATATAATACAGGGCTGATATTATTATTATATGAAACTTAGTGTCGCAAAGAATTTCGCTTAAGTCAATGAGACTTCTAACGGTCAATATGGTCTTTCTGTATTGTTGCGGCAAAGTGAATGCGCTGCACCTGATGATAAATCAAGTAGCGTCCAGATAGTGTCGATTAACGAGAGATGATTATCCCTTACTAGTTGCCATGATTATGCCGGCCTCTTATATCTGAATTTAGTATATATTAAGTTGTTTAATACACTGTTTACAGGCATATTACTCAACTTTACCAACTAATAACCACTTCATACATATTGCACATGAGGTAGTTTTAATCCCGGTTAAACATTGTAGTCATTAAAGTCGAGATTTGCAATTAAAATAGTTGCTTTTGTAGTTTGTTGACTAAACCACAGAACAATATAAGTTTATGCTGTTTATGTGTGTGTGTGTGGCGGGACTCGTTGGTCTGAATATTTTTATAAAATTCGGATTCTTATGCAATTAATATCATAAGCTTACAGTCAAACTTTATACTATGATATATAAGTATGAGTGGCGAAAACAAGCAGAGAACGCGCGTACCGAACCCGTATGATTTCTTAATACTACAAAAATATTAGTAACAACACCCAAAACTCGTACCACGACACTTTACTGGTGGTAGTTCTCTCATATTTAAGAGTCCGCCTGGGTAGGTACCACCACAATGTCTATTTCTGCCGCCAAGCAGCAGTGTGTAGTCACTGCTGTATTCCGGTTTGAATGACATTGTAGCCAGGATACTGCACATAATAATACTTAACATCGAATGTCTCAGGATAGCGTGCGCAGTGGAATACCAAACAATACTTTGTAATAAAAGGTGTTGGATGGTGTCTCTACTGTTTATGGGCGGTCGTATCTCTTACCATCAGGCAAGCCCGTCTTGCCATTCAAAGCAAAAACATCTACGAAGGATCTATTTCAAAAGATTCAAGTAAATTTTATTTCAGCGTATTAAATAGCTAATCGAGATGGTACTTATTTTATTATCCTTTATTTGCGAGCATAGATTAGAGCGTGATTTTGTATTTGGTCGGCTTATACTGACGATTATAATTTACTCAGAAGTTGTAAAACAGGGCCCAGTCTCAGATATTCCAATCGTACGTTTAGAAACAGGATCTAAATCTCAGAATTCCCAGTATTACCATTGGCTATGGGTCCTCTAAACCAGAAAAAGAGGTGCTACGAGTTTAAGGCGCATGGAAACAGACGTTTTAACTCGAACAGGACGCCATAAAGGTAGCTTCAAGGCGCCTACAGACAAACGGGCATTCAACCTACCTTTCAATCGGGATGACAAAGCTAATAAAACCCCAATCAAAATAAATCACGTGAATTTGAAAATAGAACACGCGATTATTTTCAAATCGCGTGGAATAGAACAATATCCGGTGCGATCGTCCCCAGTGCACCAATTACTGGCCGCTATCTAGGACGCGTGCACCCGCCGACACGTAATGTTACAACGGGCGAGGCTCTCAAAACATAGGCTAGGAATAAACCTTTTAGTAAGGCGCGGCCATGGTGCGGCTTAGTTTTTAATGGCTGGCTGATGGGATGATAGTTCTATGTTAGACATATTGTTGATTTTAATGGATGCCAACTAGTGCTTGTATGGTTGAAACGCCTGTCCTGACATAGCAACTTAGAAAATCTTCTACCAATATTGACTGACGGACTATGTATGGTTTAACGTTGATTTTTCCACACAATTTCTTTAAGTAAGTGATCATTAAGAAAATTTTTGATAATTCTTCCTTGTATAACAAAACATGCTGACAAAGAGATATTCCGTTGCATATACGACTAGTGACATTAAACAACACTATAAATAAATACTAAATAAATTTGAAATTTTATATCACAAAACATGTTTACGAAAGAGTCTTATTATTTATGTTAGGTAACCAATAAAACACTCAAAATAGATTGACACACTACTTCCTAAAATAGGGTAGTAAGCATGTAGCTTAGGATAAGTAGTGCTCATCCCTCCGAAGGTATGGATATGCAGTACGCTCTACATTCTGAGACAGCTGTGATATCTTGTTATTAGCTGTAATTTCGCTGCACGTCTCCTATCCATCACGTATATTAATATACTAAATTATGTTTTTTGTGTCACAAGAACTTTAATACATTGACTGCGACAACTCAATGTTTTTGCACTAACTTTGTAAAGTAATAAGACTGTATTTTGTAGTAATATAGTGCAGATAAATATATAAAATGCTGATACATTAGTTAACCCGTCCTTCAGTAATCCTTAGTCCATTCCATTGAGATATGCAACGCACATGTGATTTGTTGGAACTGCGGTTATTTATGTACATTAGAGATTTTAATGGTTTATCTGTACGTTTGCCGACTTATACGCACAATGCCATCTGGTTCAAGGCTGTCTAACCAGTATTGGAATTAGGCACAAATTTTGCATCAAACTTCGTCTGCGGGCCACATATCAGTATATTTATAGTCATAATAATACAAAATTAAAAATACTTGTACATATATATTTGGGCTATATAAGCTTTAATCTATACACAACTTAATAAAATTGAAAACAATGTTAACGAGTGCGATTTCTGTATAGGTTCTTGAGCTACTAATTTTGCAATGTTTGGCGATAAATCAGACAGCGGAATACTTTTGGCAGACAAACGCAAATGCGTTGTTGGGCCACATCATGGCCACTGGGGTTGGACAGCCTTGGTCTAGTCTATTAGTAATAATATTATTTGGTATTAATTTTAAATACAAACTATTTGAATGCACTATGACAAATCAAACCAGACAAAGCTCGGTCCGCATGCGAACAAAGCTTATGTGGAACTCCTTTGTTACATTAACGGCGTGTTTTGGACACTGACACGACGTTTCATTGACTAGATAGCGCGTTATCCCAAGAGAGGTACTGGGATGGGATTCGTGATATGCCGTTCGTAATAATTTAATTTCAGTAATTTTGTTTTAATTAATTTAAATTTTATTACTAAACTAGACTTTTCCCAGCATGGTACGCGTAGCAGAGTATTATTTTTTTTGTCAAATAAAACCCTAAATGGATTATTAATCAATCATCCTCTTGAATCACTGCGTCCATTTATGAGAACCGTATGAAAATCCGTTCAGTAGTTATTGAGTTTATCACATTCAGACAGACGCAGCGGTGGACTTTGTTTTGTAATATGTAAAGACTATGTGTTTCTCAGCTTCGCTCGCGTTCTATCTTTCTAGTATGAAATCCCCACCGTATTGTTTTTTGGAGATGAAATTAAATTTTTCATCCAGTCAAGCAGCGTTTTTTACGTTCCATGCTGCGTTTTTTATGTTACTTTTTAAGAAACATTTAAACGTCTTAAAAAATGCATCTTGTGAAACTCGCATATATAAAATAACCACGAAAGATTAAGATAGAGCTGTGTTCTATACTGTTTTTTTTTGCACAATAAATGAACCGACTTGACTCGAGTGAAACTATCTCACAGAATACCGATTAATCCCCTTATGCCTGCTATTTAAAGGTCGAATTCGGACTTATTATTAGTCTCTACTACGATCACTTGTCACTGAGTTAACATCGCCGGAACTCCACTTTAGCGGTGTAAAGGTAAACACCGCTGTAGAGGAACAGATGGTGACGTTCCTCTATGGAAGGGGAAGATTCCCAGTCAGGCAGATGTTGCGCCTGACCGGCCGCGGCCCCTCCGACAGTTCCTATTCGGAGGTGGTATATATGCTGCACGTCGCGCAAATTGTGCAAGCGTGATTCAGGATCGATGTCGCCATCTATTGTGATTGCTGTATCACTCCAGTTGTGTCACTGCATCGATCCTCTTGCAGTTCCGGCGATGTTGACAAGATGGCGGTATATGCACTAACTGTACCGCCACAAACATAATGGGGTCCAGGTAGTGTTGACTGACGAGGGATGATTACTCCTTACCAGTCAACACAATTATGCCGGCCTGTTTGGAATCTAATTTGCTGATTCCGGAACCTTACAAACTTACATGAACAATTATGGCAGGTTTTACACGTTGCGTACGGAGATCGCTATCCGGGCAGATGCAAGTATTCAATCTTTAGTAATCCCTGCTATCTGGCTTTCAATTTCAAACTCCAATCCTATATTATATTTACTGATCTACCGCTGGCCTCCTCTATTACTGAGTGTGACTAGGCCATAATCCATCAGGGCCTAGTGCGGGTTGGTTAACACATGTCTTTGATTTTGTTATATAGGCTGACACATATCTTCAATATTATTATATAGAATTAAAATAAAAACAGTAATTCAAAATGTAGTGACCAGAGAACTCTTTATGCAAAAAAGCCTGTGGAATTTACTGTAAATTAATATAGTTTTTGTTTTGGTCTGCAGATGACGTGTAACAAATTATTGCTGGCTGCGACTACAAAACATAATGGTTCAATAAAAACAATGTTACGATATTGTGGTGGCATTTTATTAATATAAAGAGTTTAAGATTACTCGTAGTAGTTACGTTTAATAAAAATGTTCTCCCTATCACGTTATGGGACGTATCACACGGGTGAAAATTGGTTGCCCTAGTTGCATCTCTGCCTACACCTTCGGCGATATGTGCATGATGTGAGTGTATTAAAAAATAAAAGAAAAACATAAACAGATTTATATACTAATATTAAATAATTCCTATTTCTATACTAATATAAAATAAAACGTAATCTTTTAAATTATTGTAAGATAAAAAAACTTCTAACAATGGAAAGGTTTTTATTTATTAGGTAATTTAGTTTACAAAGGTTTAGAAAATCAACAACTTTATGTTCGATTACCGTCCAATATTAAATGAACCATTTTACCTCTTTCATATATTTTCGCTACATTAAACATGTCAGAAAATATTTTTTTGCCCTAATTAGGTACTTGAGCCGTCTATGTACGTTTTCAGAATTTATTTACTAAAACGTAATTAGTGTAAAAGACAATGCTTTTTCTAATTAGACGGCCACGCTAATGATGTTGGGGTGTAGATATTTTTCACTTTAAAAAATCGTCAAACGGACCGGAATGAGGCTGAAGACGCGACGACATTAATAAAGACGGAGGGAAACGCGACGTCTTTTGACGTCGACACTTGTTGCTGCCATTTACTCGCTTTATTATTTTCTACTTGCCAGTATATGTTTAAAAGAAGCATAGATAAAGACATTGTTGTACAGACGTGAAATGACGTCACCATTCTTGTTTCGTTCAAGCTACGGACTGTTTTATGCTTTGTAAAAACTATTCTTATTAAAAGGAAGTTGGAAACGCATGACCTATTTCAGTTTAGAGATTTAATTCTTGTTTGGAACTGGGCTTTGGGGTTTTCTGTCGTGCTAGTCAAACACGCAAAGTTATGTTCTACGAGGTGATGGTATTGTTTCTTTTTTAAAATTCAAATAAAATCGGTTTCTCACGCTGTTATATTATTATCCAACCATAAATAACTGATTGGGAGATTAAAAATACGAACATGGAAACTATTACTAAACCAATGAATTTAGTCACAACAATTCTCATCTAATCTAGAGTTGATTAATTTAGTTGAATTATTTTTTCTTTTTATAGTAATAGAACCCGAAATATAGACAATAAGTTGACGCCATTTTGAGATGTAGTACATACATCAGGCGTCTTGTCAGCATCTGTGCAGTGCCTTTTAATTCGTATTAATATTAGGTATTTAACAAAACAATGTTTAGAGAAAGAATATTCTATTGTCATGGTTTGTATAACCAACTAGCACAACTAATTCCTAAGATTACGTAACACATTTGTGAATAACGGGTTGACTGTATTCGGGTATTGTAGTCCATCAAATATAATCAGTCTTATGTGAATTGCAGAGAACCGATTGTATAACACAATGCTGGGTATTACTAAGGTATTTAAAGCAAATGTATAGAAAGTCGGTCTGATAAAAATCGGTGCTAGTATGATTTATTCCAAATTCAAATGACAACGTGTTCGTGTAGATGACATAATTCTTTGAATCAAAGTAAAATCGGATACCATTCTTTACCGACTAGTCGATAGGAAATCGTTACAGACAATAATCGTTATCTATGTATGGCTATAAGAAGTAGATAGATAATGCACAATAATACCTCGTGTCAGGGGCATCAATTCTAATAATATTTATTTTAATTCACATAAGATTTTCATTATAATTGTCCATATCGCATTATTATACATGCGATCGTACTTTTATGTCTGTTTAGTTTTCACGGCTAACCGCCTATTTAAAAAAAACGATCAGAATATTTGTTTTCGACCGATCGTGAAAATTAACCAGGAAAAAGATTTTTTGATATGCTTTCAAATGACTTATTTCGATTGGGTAATTCTAGGGGTAGGATCGAAGATCAAGAAAGGGGTCATTAATTGAAAACAGCGGTAAATCAATAAACCAATTTTGATGAAACTTGCCAGACTAAACTACTCCAAGAAAGGACGTGACCTACTTTTTTAATATTTTAGAAGCCAAATTTCATACGGGCGGAGCCTAGAGCAAAGGTTTGAGTATAATGTTTTAAAACATTGTCAATCGTAAATTGGTCGGTTGGTGGCGACGTAACGAATACATTACATACTTCTGTTTCACCAACAAATAAAATATTTGCGAATCACGCAAATGACCAACGTTAATTTAATTGTTCCGATTTGTCTAATTGAAATCGATCCGACGTTTTTCAGACACATTTTTCGGAGGTCTCAAAGAATAAGTATTTAAAGATTAATAAAGTTGAAATGATTATAGCTGTATTAAATATTCAGTCATTACGAAATTGCTTTAATAAATGAAACTATGCTCTCGTCTTTAGCTCTGCTAACATTATGTCAAATATCTATATATATAAAAATGAATTGCTGTTCGTTAGTCTCGCTAAAACTCGAGAACGGCTGAACGGATTTATCTTATCTTGGTCTTGAATTATTCGTGGAGGTCTAGGGAAGTTTTAAAAGGTGAGAAAAATTCGAATAATTGCCGGGAAAATCCTCAAAACAGCATTTTTCTATTTCCCATACAAACGTTTTCTAACTTATACGTAGAGTCAATTTGAGCTTTATTGCTATTGTATAAAGTTCACTGTTGTCTAAGCAATGTAGGTGTGTTCCTAACATCAAAGCAGTGTGCGTTGGAGCACAGAATATAATAATGTAATGTCGCGTTCTGAAACTCAACAAAAGTGATATCGCGGACCCGACTAAATTGAACAGTCACAAAATTTAATATATCATTAGTTATTTGGTTGGCTTCACGATATTATTTCTTTTGTTTTACTTTAAAATGCATGTTTTCGTTATGGACAATTTTTGAGCTACTTTTGCATATCTATACTTATAATAAATCTGTAGAGAGGTCAATTCTGTACATGAAATATATTTCCAAAATAACTGGGGGTGATTAGGGATCGATACTGATGCCAAAAATGCAATTAGTAAAATTTTTGTCTGTCTGTCTGTATAACCGTTATAGAAACAAAACTACAAAAACTACTACTACTACGACGGATTTTAACTTAACTTGGTACAATTATTTTTCATACTCCTGAGCTGGTTATAGTATACTTTTCATCACGCTACAATTAATAGGAGCATAGCAGTGATGGAAAATGTTGGGAAAACGGGAGAAGTTACTCCATTTTTAAGCTTCCGTCATTTCGTGTGCAACCTTAATGGTTAAAAGTTCCTTCGATTTCACCAGGATCCCATCATCAGACCCTGACCGGACAATCGGACCACCTGCATACCACCATAAATTAAAAAAAACATCCCGACAAATTGAGCACCTTCTCCATTTTTGAAACCCGAAATCCACGCGGGCGAAGCTGCGGGCGGAAGCTAGTCATGTATAAATATTATAATTATTAATATTTTCACCAAATTGTCGCAGGAGGTCGCTGGATGCGGGCCGCTTCCAATAGGGCGATCTGGAAATCTTTGGGGGAGGACCATGTTCAGCAGTGGACATCCTGCGGTTGATGATGATGATTTTCACCAAAAATCTTGGTTTCAGATATGAAGATATTAGATTTTTTTATCATAATGTAGTTTAGTGCGAATGTGGCGTGTGTTTGAGTGAATTCCTGAAGGCGTGATGTTGCCGCTGCAACGAATTCTCTCAGAGCAGCAATATTGCGATTAAAGGGTGTAAAATTAATATTGCTTTTTATTGACATTTATTTTGTTCGAATTTTGCACTATTTTACTTTACATCTATGATTAGAGTAATTTATTGTAAATTATTATTTTCAAGAAGATAAGTACGTGATTTCATTTAGTAACGCAATGTCAAAATGACCCTATACTTTGATATACACATGACCGTAATGTCTTTGAAAATGTATATATTTCCATATTACGCATTCGTAGAAATAATACAAATCAGAAAAGCCACGTTCGTATGACATTTCGCATTCACAATGGTGTCCCGACTCTTGGAAAGTTTCGTGTTTAATTAATTATTCCTTTATTTATTGTTTTCATTTCATGTGTCACCTATTGTGTTCCGTAATGGAATTGTGAAAGTGACACGGATGACCTCTCTTTTCTGTCTGTTAGTGTTTGACGTCAGCGCGGGAACTATTATTAGCGACCTAGGCTGGTGGTAGGATATATTTTATATCTGCCTGGATAGCGGCCACCGTACACAAGATGTTAAAATCCGCCATAGAGGCCCACGTAATTGGGTCGTGTTCCGAGATCTATTTTATAAACTGATTTTATAGTCGTTTTGGACCAGAATGTGGTTAGAACAATTCGTTGGACCAAAAAAAACAGTGAATTAATTGTACTGTTGATAATTAAAAAGAAAATGTTTTTGATAATATTATTTTTCACTCGTTCGAGTTTAATAATGATAGTAACGTCGCGACAATTATTCATAGTTATGAATGGCCGATCGTAGTGATCTTTGTAGTATTTTAGATTTAGTTGCATTGCCACGAGTTCTTATTTATTATTTATAAACATTAATTTTAATGATTATAAAAAAATATATATTTTACTAGTTGACCCGACTGACGTTGTCCCGTCTTAACTATGAATTTGCAGCGCGCATTCTGTCAATTGTTGACAGTTATTTCAAATAATTGACAGTTATATAAAATTAATATTTTCGTTAAGTTTCTTAAATTTTCTAATTTTCCGCGCAACTTTTTGAATTTTTTCTTTCATAAGAACCTTCTCCTGATAACACAACAAAAAAAAAACAAATAGTGAAATCGGTCCAGCCGTTCACGCGTGATGGCGTGATCAAGGGAATTAGGGATTCATTTATATATATATAGATTACATTGGTATTTTTTACACTCTATTATTGATACACAATTTAAAATTTTCGCTTCCAAAACGACTATGAATTCACAGTTTACAAGCAGCCCTAAAATACATATAAGCAACCCTAGATAAATCCTTTTAGTTATTATTTTAAACCCGTCAATTCTCATCAACAAACCATAAATCTCCGAAAATATTTTAATTTAAATTTTGTGAGCGCTCAACGGGCAGGTTGTGAAAGTATGTGTGTTTAATGAAAGCATTCCTGAGCCGGCCTTGAAACTGTTCGCAGCATCGTCTTCACTATATTACTGCTACTCCAGAGTTTAGAACGGTTATTGACGTACTATGACTAAATAATTTGCAAACGAGATCTGTTAATGACAGATGACTTAAGATTATTAGGTAAAAACAGGTAATCCAATGACAAATTATCATTACCATCCATACTGTACAGGGATTTGTAGCTGTGCTAACCTTTACCACTACTACCTACGTGTTTATATATATTGACGGCACCCAAGAACAAAATCTCATCTGCAAAATGATCTAGTTGCAGTGATAATAAAAATAATAATATAATAATATCAGCCCTGTATTATATACTTGCCCACTGTTGAGCACGGATCTCCTCTACTACTGAGAGGGATAAGGCCTTAGTCCACCACGCTGGCCTAGTGCGGATTGGTAGACTTCACACACCTTCGAAATTCCTATAGAGAACTTCTCAGATGTGCAGGTTTCCTCACGATGTTTTCCTTCACCGTTAAAGCGAACGATAAATTCACAAAGAATACACACACCTCCGACTTTTCTAAAAAATTATGTGTAATCTATAGGAATTTCGAAGGTGTGTGAAGTCTACCAATCCGCACTAGGCCAGCGTGGTGGACTAAGGCCTAATCCCTCTCAGTAGTAGAGGAGGCCCGTGCTCAGCAGTGGGCAAGTATATAATACAGGGCTGATATTATTATTTATGATATTATTACACACATGATTTTTAGAAAAGTCAGAGGTGTGTGCCCTTGGGATTTGAACCTGCGGATATTCGTCTTGGCAGTCCATTCCACACCCAACTAGGCTGTCGCCGCAGTAGGAAGATATTAAGTTAAATGAAAATATAAATATTATCAATCCCTTTTCGAGGGAAGGCGTGCATGTTCATCGTGCATGCATATTCATATTTTGCTGTAAGATTTCAGGAAACCTTGTGTCATTTATCAAGAATAATTTCAGACCTAGCCTGATACTGAGAGCAAATATAGCGACCCGGGGAACGAAAGCGAGTCTTCAGTCCTAAAACTTTCACGATACAATTACGCCATTACATATTGCACGATTACTTGCTATATACCCTGTACAATAAAATAGAATATCCATCGCATAAATTAATTTTATAAAGTTTCTGTTACGGCAAACTTACACAAACATCCACAAATCAACGTGAAGAGGTAATCGACCCTTTCTAAAAGGATATAGGATATAAAGACGTATTTGGCAGGTCAGTTTTTCCGCGAAACCCTCGTCGTGAGAACTTAAGTTTATTATCTGTTACTTTGATATCTTTACTACAATAATGGCGAGTTCAGACAAACTTCCAACAGAATAATAAGTCAATTTTATTCCGAAACACCTAAAATTGTTGTTGCTTAAAATTTAAATTATTTGCTACTAACCCCCTTATTCATAGACGTTTTTTATCAAGGACGGAGCAAAGCTGTGATAACAAGTCTGTTTCTCTAATATTGCGATACAACAATAGTAGCCAATCACAACGACCCTATGGCTACGCACTGCGAAGGCTGCCATGCCGTCAGCACTGAGAAACGGACTTGTTATCACAGCTTTGCTTCGTCCTTTGATAAAAAAAAAGTCTATGAATACGGGCGATAAATTATAACTGGTCCCTCTGAACATTTTGGAATATTCGAGAGTTATTCGCCAAATCCTAGATTAGTCTAATCCTAACTACTCAGAGACAAGTACTATAATTTCCAAAATCTAGTGCATAGTTGCTTTGTGTTCGAATCATCCACTTATTTAGAAAATTTTACGATTGTGTATGCACCTTTAGACGTACGTTTACTTACGCACCGGATATTGCGTGGATTACGCATGAAAGGTTTATTTTATTGTATCCAATATAGTCAGAAGTTTGGGATAAAAGGACTTTCGCATACGTGAATGATAAGAACAAATAAATATAAAATATCATTCATTATTTTCAGTTCATACGATCTTATTATCAGCCAATAATATCAAATATTACTACATACAATATGAGTCGACCTTATAAATTCTTTCATCTCTTTCATAACTGTGCCAAATAATGTTAACTTAAAACAATGTTCAAATATTTTTTGGAAAATCCTAATTTAAAATATTTGTAGACAAGGAGTGACTTGCAAATATGTTAATTGATATCCTTGCAACCATTCATAGAGATTCTATACAACATCTACTGTGGTCTACAGTTATACGTGATGTATTCAAGTTACATAACAATTTCATAGAAAAGCACACATAGCGTGTACCCAAGCCCTAAATAAACACCGCCAAAATCACGTTTCAAAGGTGAGAAAATACAACATACGTTCCCTTTTACCAGTTTATATTATTCTTATTATGAGTAAGAATGTTTAATGCCTAACATTTATACTTAGTTACTGAGGGGCTTTATTTTTAAACAGAGAGAAATATACACAATCACGCCTCCTATCCCCAAAGGGTAGGCAGAGACGCAACTGGTGCATCCACTTTCAGCCATGTGTCCCGTCCTATAATGTGATGACAGTAAGTAGAAAAATTTAATTTCGGCCCAACCCGGGGATCGAACCCAAAACCAGAGTTTTGAAATAGATAAATAATTTGGTGCCTCTTATGGTTATAAGTGTACAGCAAAGTGGCCCACTGCACTTGAAATTAAGAAGTGTACGGTTCAATAGTATGTAGACTGACAAGAGACGTTTACCTCTCGTCAGTCGGCACAATTATGACCTGATCGAAGCAGATATACAGAAGCTGATTCCGGAACGCGACACACTTACTGGGGCCACTATTGTAGATTTTACACTTTGTATTTCTTCACTATTCAGGCGGATATAAAATATATCCGAAATTATCTCTCATCAGTCGACTTTCTATTGGACCCACTCCACTTACCATCAGATGCACTGGGCTCACTTTGCCGTGCTCATATATAAAATAAAAAAGCAATAAGTAAGCCTACTCCAGTGGTAGGTAGTGGTGGTGGTAGTGGACCAGCAAACAGTTAAAAATATAATACATTCATGTTCCTCCTATTTAAGGAAAATACATAGACTCCCAATATTGGTAACCAGTCCACAACTTAGATAACTATTGTGTATTTGTAATTGTAAAGGCATGTACAAATCATATATTTAATTAAACATGTCTATTGTATCTCGTAAATGAAGCGTCATATACATATAAAACATAGGTATACCCTTACAGAATATAAACCATTACATATGATATAAAAAGCTATGGAATTTCCTTCTAACCTACATGCATTCTTTGCTTTTCGCTAACTGCGTTCTCATTAAATTTATCGTAAACTGCGTGCTCTCTGGCATGTTAAATAAAATTTCACAGCGGCGGCCCTTTTTTGCGATGCTGTAATATTTCAAATGGTTTAAATAGAGGACTTGGTATTTGTAAAACGAGTTCAAGGAAAGTTCAGATAACTTGTACGATATTTTATTACTGAAATGTATAAAATAGGTTACCTGTGAGGGTCGCTATTATGCTGTGTTCTATCTTAATGTATTAAAACAGAGATAAGGATCAAGATCGTTATTAATTTTGGCCAATAGATCTGAAGTTAGTTTCAACTACCACTATGTTAGAATGTCTCCTTTGTCATTGTGCAATGTCTCCATCAATAGAGCATTTCATCAGGTAGAAGAACGAAGCCGATGGACACATATCACTGTACTGTAAGATAATTGAGAGTCACTTTTCTCAATAATGAGAGACCGACTGGAGAGAGTTGTTGGACCTAAAACGAGATTCCGCTTTTTAAAAGTAAGGTGCAAGTAAGGTTTGTGGTGTAAGGTGTAAGAATGATGTAAATCTACGAAGACATTTAGCGTCGTTCTTCACATTTTCTATGGTATATAAAGAATAGATTTTCGACGAAAATAATGATGTTATAAAATATTTATGGTATTCCCATGCTTTTAGTAGGTACTCAGGAACATTTAAGGAAAGATCCCATGTCCTATTTTTAGAACCTTATTAATTAATAGTAAAATAAATATCCATTATATCTAGCGACTACACGGGCAATGATCTTTTAGTGTTTCTCCCTTGGCCCCCACTTCTCTGAAAAAGTACTTAGGTTGTGTTCACGTTTAAGCCTTAATGCCTTCGAAAAGGCTAATTAACAAAGTATTGTATAAATTAGTAAATGGGTGGTGCGAAGTGTTCACCTGGGATCTTAGTCAAAGTACAATATACTGAAGTAGACGCGCGTTTCATAAAATATGCAGATTTTTAAAAGGCCGCTTAGATGAAATATGATTATTTAGATAAAAATGATATCGACATTCAAGAGAACAATGACCTTTATAATATTTAGGATACGGGCAACTTCATTTTATTGACACTGAAATATGTTCCGTAAATATTGGAATAATATACATCTGCAATAGATATGCGGTATTTTCAAATTTTGTATAGCTTTATAAAATAGTAAAAAAAAAACTAATATTGTTATGTGCTCGAATGACGAGACGAGCAAATCAGCTCACTTGATCATGAGAATTAGCAAAACTAATCGGGACTTGGGGAAATTAGATTTCTGGCACACTGCTGCTTGGCAGAAATTGGCAGTTTCGTACTTCTCCCAACACTCTTGTTTATAAGAAACCTAACAGTATAAATATCCCTTTTTATGAGCGCACGGCACAATGACTCCACTGTACCTGATGGTAGAGTGGAGTGAGGTCCAATAGAATGTCGACTGACGAGAGATGACCCGCGGCAGTCGACACGATTATGCCAGCCTCTTGGAACCTGATATACATAGGCTGATCTCGGAAGGCGACACACACTATGGTGGGTTTTAACACCTTGTGTACGGTGGTCGCTAGTCAAGCGGATATAAAATATATCCTACCACCACCCCTAAAGCCCCTAAATTGAGCATAAAAAAAATTATTTAGCTTCCTGTAGCGATTCCTCTCTCTGTGATAAATTTAAAGACTTCTAAGTTCCAATGCTAAAATTTCACCGTCGATATTTACAAGCAAAGTCGTAAATACTGGTTATATACCAAACGGGCACACGCCAAAGTGTCGCGTCAATTTATTACAGAGCCCTTTTTAAATGCCACTTATACTCCCGGGATAAAAAATCAACAGGAATGTAGGTTCCTATTGGTGAAAAAAAAATATAAATTGATTTACTAAGACCTCAGATTACCACATCCAAATAAAGAAACAAATAATCGCTTCAACCTTATATATTAGTATAAATTACTAAGAGCCAGGGGTTCTCTGAAAGAGAAGAATAATGTAATTAATTGATTATAAATTTTGTAATTGTTATTTGCTGAGACAACTTTGACGGTAATCGTTACGTATGATAAAATATTGTAGCTTCCCCACTCAGAATTTTTAATTGTAAATGAATGCATGCCATACTTATGCAGTCGTAATTCTCGCTATCATACATAATATGTATCTGAAAAACACTCCCCCATTTTTGTTGGTAAATAAATTTTATTTTTCATTCTTTCCATACGTAAATTTATAAAGGCGAAATTAATATCGAAGGCATTCTATCAGTCAATCTTTGGGTGATACAGAGATGAAACAAAATTAGTAAGTGCAAAAAACATGAATAGCATTA
>NW_023595264.1:106488-126578 GCF_014839805.1 Manduca sexta | reverse complement strand
TTGCCGAGTTTTGAGGCCATTGTTTTAGTGGAACGGGTCTAGGCGGATATTAGCCGTCCAAACCGGGCGCGGTCGCTAAAATTATATCTGGCGAGAAAACTCTTTTGGAGTTTGGCAAATAACGACGTTGAATGCGGCCAGTACCAAATTTTATTACATAAAATTTTCATATTTATTTGAGCTTCGAAATTTAAACTTTTGAAATTAGCATTAGTCGTTTCCGCTACAAATTATTAGGTCCGTTTGAATTAATTAACCGCCGCGCTTCAAGACAGTATTTAAATTTTGAAATAGGGTAGAGTTGAAATGAATTTCCAAACAATATTATTTATTTGACCGTGATAAGTCTGCAAACGATTATACTTGTATTGATAGTTCTGTTTCCAATGTAAGATATGCGATGTCCTTAGGTATTAAACCTTCTTTCTGTATTTGTTTCAGTATCCAATTTGACCATGCGAAAAATTCAATCGCATAAATATCATCCTATCCCAAAATATTTTCTACAACGTAATAAAACACTCTTTATGGCAAAATAAAATTTTCGCATAAAAACTTTTTTATTAACCTGTACAGATAAAAAAAACTTTACGTTTGTCGCTAAAAGTTTGGGTACAAGTCTTGTAACAAATTGATATCTTCAAAGACAAAACATCCGCCTTATACTTAAGTTAATAAATGCTTCCAACTTTCTCAGCTGAAACGTTCCGAACTCGAACATAATTTTTGAAAAGTTTTTGTCACTTTTATTTTAGAAAATTATCTGTGTTTCTTCGCTTGAAGTAAAAAATAGCAGGAAAGAACAAAACAACAATGTAAATACAAAATAATGAACGTAAAAAAAAATATAAAAAAGAGAAATAAATAACAATATACAAAGAAGGAAAAATACTATGTAAAAAAAGAAAAAATAGATATTGAAAATTAAAATCGTCAGACCTAACATATATGATGAAATGCTAAAATAATGTGTAACAACATCTCAAAAACACATAACAGAAATGTACACGAGCACATTGCAAAACAATATTTCAATTGGAAAAATACTATCAAACGAAAGATACGGGATACAAATTGCTACGTTAAAGGGTCTGTGAACAAAGGGAATGAATTTGCGCACACCATCCGATTTGTTCCAATCGCAAACATGCAAATATGAATAAAAGAGAATAATAAATATTTATTTGTCATTTCCGTAGGTTCGTGCAAAAACAGCGTTTAAAATTTATAAGTACGGTGTGCCTTTTATAACTTGGTGATCTTAAAATAATCGTCATGCCAAATATTTGTGATGAAAGTTGATTTGATAGGCGAAGTATTGTGAAGTAGACAAGTCACGATAAGAACGATGGTTTGGTAAAATTCTTTATAGAAACTGATACATAAATTGAATATACAGAACAAAAAGCACACACAAAACAAACGTTGTAAATTTTGCTGAAATTTGAACGTGCCTTCTCAATATTAGTTCTGGCTGAGGATATTTTATAATTGTTATTGCAACATTTGAGAAAATCATTAACATTAAATGATAGGCTTTAGGTATTACAACAGTCCAATAACTATTATCGAAAAGGTCTCAGTACCATCGCTTGTTTTCGACCTATGTTATTTATCCCAATTAACAATTTACGAAAATAAACGAGGAAAATCCAGACATCCCAAATATTTTTTAGATTACGATGTTCCGTTCTAATTAGATAAAAAATCGTTGTTACAGATCAGCAAAAGGAAAAATGTTATAATGCCAACAAACAACGTGCCTACCACCGTGACTGACGCAGAATGTGAGCGGCCAGTTACTAAGTGACGTGATGCAATTTGTAATGCTGAACTTCTTGATAATGTTCGACGTGGTGTTCATATTCTTTCTGTTCCTGATCGCTGTGACGTGCGTTATGAACTACATGCCTGGGAGAAAGCGACAGGAGGCGATAGAAGATGATGTTGACGATGATGTCATCCCCCCACCTCCTTTATTTGCTGGTGATGACGAAGAGTACGCTTGCGGGAGTCGGGATACGTACGTTGTCATATCACCGCCACTGGACACCGAGAGGGTAAAGGATGGATGTCCTGTGCACGTGGTGTAGTAAGCACTGACTTAACAATGTAAGTAATTTTAATCTGACCTATTTTTAATGCGACTAAATAAACGACATCATAGAAGCAGGGATTTCTTATGTTCTGTGATAGGCATGCTGTAAGACAAGAGCTAGGTGAAAGCATTTCATAAACAAACGCTGTGGTATTTTACTTAACATAGTTCATACAACCGTGTTAATCGTGTAGTTTATTATAGAAAGGGGTAACAACCGATACAAAGAGGCGGTTTCTCCTTCCAATGTGTTACTTTAAATATTGGTGTATAGACCAATTATTTCAGCACGGCTAAGTTCATGTATGTCATATACTTTAAGTACCATTAAGTTCAGGCTTCACCCAATTTGCTGTGCTTATGTACTGTATCAAATAGTAAGCAAGCTTGGTGGGTTATCTTTACAACGACATGGTATTGGCGTTCTGCCACAGCCTCGTTCCTGACAGAAAACCTTACTTGCACCTGCACAGGATTTGACCTAGATTCAATGTCTGTTTTTGCAGCCAAGCAGCATTGAGCTACTGTCCTGTTGATTGAGAAGATATTGTAGCTAAAGTAATTAGACTTAAGACTGAATATCTCGTGGTGACTAACGTAATGCAGTACGACACAGTACCCCGTATATCAAAGTTTTGTTTTGTTGGTGCAGTTTATGAGCAGTATCCACGCTTACTATCTCGTCTCGTCTCGTCATAAATTGTTCATATAAAAACAAGTATAACAAAGAATTATAATAACGAAGAAATAACAATGTTTAACAATTCTGTTTTGTTTCAGATCAACGTAGGAGTTTATTATGAAGAAGCCTTATGAGATTGTAGATGTCGGAAAAAATGTAGACATTTTTTACCAATTAGTAAAAGTTTTACTAAAAATCTTGTTACGTATATAAGGGTGGTAATACGGGACGCAACAAACGCACTGGAAAGACATGATTCGTTTACAGCATAATTAAGCACTGGAATCAATGATGTGGCATAGATTAATAACAATTAAAGTAGGAAAAATAATAGAGTACTTGACAATGGAGTTAGACAAATAGAATATGTAGGAAATATTGTTGTTAACGAATACTATTAAGATGTTGGATGTTATTTTGATGCTCGTGGCCTAATTGTATGATTTGTGAATTAATTTAAACAAACAGTAGATGGCACTAGTTACACAGGCTCCGAAACGTAAGCAAATAATTTGTTAAGTGAAGTGTTCAATTTTCGCTACAAATATTCGCAAGTGCTTGTTTAAGACAAACGTGACTGAATAATAGGTAAATAGTTAACAATATTAGTTCATAACTAGGCATACGTTCTGCTTGATATGATATTTTATAAGTGTTTTATAAACGTAAAGGCTTTTTGTTCTATCGACTTGTATCATTAATTACTTGGCTAAATATAAATGATGTTTATTGACTATTGAGTTATTGTGGTGGCTGGCTAACGTCACATGTTAAGGCCTAACGGGGTTCAACTCAGCGGCCTTGCTTATAATACCTTTGTTACAATATATTTTTGCTGTTACCTTCCTTCACATCTGTTAATTTCGCGCATATCAACATGGACGTAATAGTAATTTTGTTATTACTTACTCATTCCAATTATATAAGTTAACGCAAATAACTTAGATAGATCATAAATATTATGTTAGGTATAAGATTTAATATTAATAATAAAAGACAATACATGTATTACGAAAATGTTCTCATATCATTCCAAGTATTTAATAGTTTAGCAAAATATTTCTTTTAATGAATATTCGCTTTTTAACAATTAATTTGTCGACTAACCTCCTTATTCATAACTGTTATTTATCTAAGGACAGAGCGTTGCTGTGATATCAAGTCTGTTTCTCAGCTTTGTTTATCTGATAGCTTGCTGTTTATTCAGCTTTGATTGTCTGACAGCCAGCTGGATTCAAGTTGTATCTCAATATTAGCCATTCACGACAGCCCTATGTCTACGCACTGCGAAGGCTGCCATGCTGTCAGCACTGACAAACAGACTTGTTATCATAGCAATGCTCCGTTCTTAGATAAATAACGTATAGACGTTATTCATAGGAATAAGTGGGTAAGAGTTTTTTAACTCGATAATGAAATATTTGGATCGTTTGCAATAACTTTACTTCATGATATTCGTGCTATAACATAAGCTTTTTAAATGTCATCCTTATTAAAATGTTCATATTAAAAATCTTTAAGGTTTTGAAAGGTCAGAATACCTTCACAATATTTTTAAACCCCAAAAATGTTGGGAGACCTAATTCTATTCAAGCCAAGTGTGTTGACTTTTATGAATTCTATAAAGATGTTTTAAAAAATTTGAATGATGCGCAATGTCTGTCTGATCTATTTGACAAATTATCTAAAGAAAGATTGCATGTTTTTTTCTTAAATTTTGCAACATTATTTTTAATTATTTGATTGTTAGCGGTTTTAATGATTCCGCGATAATATTGTGATTAGTTTTATTCTTTTATAAACACAAATGTTTAAGATATAGTTTTTATTGTTTTAGTATTTACGTTTTTTAAGATATCTTTAGAAATGTTGTTTATCCATATCGTGTAGTGTAGGTACCTGAAATTTTTGAAAAAACAAAAATATAAATTGATAAAAATTAAATTATTAAACATCAAAAATTACGCTATGTGATATAATAATATACACAATTTATAAAATGTAGTTAATAGATAATTTAATGCATTGTTTTGAAATTATTGTAAATTGTGTCTACAGACGTTTGTTATATAGGCAGGGATATGACTTCAGTTACGATATCCCATGAGCTGGCTCAGTGATCCATTAATATTCTGAAATTAAGTTTTATTATAATTATAATTAAGTCGATAATATCTTACTTTGTTACCCAAATTATTCAAATATATTTGTCATATTAGGGGTCGTTCAAATATTACTTAACGCTATTTGGGGGGAGGGGGGATCTTGTAAAACGTTACGACGCGTTACAGAAGCCGGATGGGGGTTCTGTACAACTCGTTACGTAACATTGGTTTTTCTATTTTAAAACAATAACAATGGTATTCTAGCGACTTTCCGGTACTTTGCGTAACATAACTGTGAATATTAGATAAAAATTGACACTTCAGTGTTACGTAACTTTTAGGGAGGGGGGGGTACAGATAAACGTTATGGCGTGTTACATTCAAAAATTGCGTTACGTAATACTTGAACGGCCCCTTATACCAAAAACAGTATCAAGGTAATATTACGTATATTTTCTCATATATATTAATAATTTAAATTATCTGTATATATTTAATTATTATCCGGTATAACAACATAAACAAATTCAACTTCCCCGCTAATATAACAATGTCTGACACAAAATAACGAGGTAATAAATAAAATGCACTAAAAAGTGTCGTCATACGCTCAGTTGTTTTTATTCGCGTCCTAAAGTCTGGCATCCATCACACTTGTTACAATGTCGAACGACGAATAGCTCTGGCACGGATACGACCAGTTAAAAGTGATCCCCGTTGTTATGAAAAGTGTGTGTGTGTTAGGACCACTTTAAACTGGACTTTGAAGTTTAAACTATTATGATGCATTCATAACAGTAAATTGTTACGTACAACGTTTTAATGATGTAGGACCAAGAACCAACATATTAAATAACATTTATGTTGGTACTCTTTACATTTTATAAAACATAATCCCCTGCCGAGGTTGTTTGTCTGAACACAATAAAATAAAAACTACCGACGAGATTTCATCGAAATTTGGTATGAAGATAGTTGGAGAACCTGGGAAAAACGGGTAATTTTCAAGCAAAATAAATAAAAAAAAATATACGACTTAATGCCACTACAACTTTAAGATAATACGTTAGAGTGGCAACATTACACTTATAAATAAAAATATATTTACGCATGCATCACTTTCGGCCTTAATCATAAAGTTATAAAAAAATTTAAAACTTATAATAATAATATCAGCCCTGTATTATATACTTGCCCACTGCTGAGCACGGGCCTCCTCTAACTACTGAGAGGGATTAGGCCTTAGTCCACCACGCTGGCCTAGTGCGTGTTATGTAGACTTCACACACCTTCGAAATTCCTATAGAGAACTTCTCGGATGTGCAGATTTCCTCACGATGTTTTCCTTCACCGTTAAAGCGAACGATAAATTCACAAAGAATACACACATGATTTTTTAGAAAAGTCAGAGGTGTGTGCCCTTGGGATTTGAACCTGCGGACATTCGTCTTGGCAGACCGTTCCACAACCAACTAGGCTATCGCCGCTTTTTATTTAAAACTAAAATAGGGATTTTCGCATATAAACTTGATACGTGGATAAATTGCGACACGATGTTAACAGAGGCAAAGACGAGTATGTAGTCATTTAGTAACGCAATATCGACTTGACTCTGTAACTAATTCTCAGTATCTGGGTACTATAAAACTCTATCTCTTTAATAAGTTTAATGCATTCTGTTTTAATAAACAAACTACTCTGCGTAACAAAATGCACCGCCACATCATATTTGATGTGAAACAGGAAATAATATGTCAGATATTTTATCCAATAATGAAAATCGAGTTTCATAAAACAAATAAGTAAACAATATCGACTTCCGTAACACAGACGATGCGAACAGCAGATGCAAAATTGAACGAATCAATTCTGGAATGTAACAAAATTCCTATATTCAAAACATGCAAAAATAATAATATTATAGTATATTATACCATCCCACTGCTGAGCACGGGCCTTCTTTACTAGCGAGAGGTGCCTTAGTTCATCACAATAGCCTAGTGCAGATTGGCAGACTTTACATACCCTGAATATTCGAATAAAGTACTTCTCACGTATGCAGGTTTCCTCACGATGTGCTCCTTCACTATTAAAGCATACGATGATAAAAAGTCAGTGGTGTGTGTCCTTAGGTTTTGAATCTGCGGACAGTCGTCTCGGCAGTTCCACTGCCAACAAGGCTATCGGCGCTTTTTATAATAATATAGTACATTATTTTTTAAAAAAACGCGGTATACTTTATCAGAGGACATTCACATTAAAGGAATTCATGTTTTACTAACCTAGTATCTACACTAAATGTTTTAGATTACCTCATAGAACCATAACGTATAACACACCTAAACAAATGGTAAGTAAAAACACCATAAATCCTGCAAATTCTACACACCTACAGATTCTTACAGTAAATTTAAACCCTTTCAAACTTCGAACGGTTTCCCGTCACCTACAATTTAAGGGGACAATTTTACACGCTCCCAAGTTCCCGAACAAAATCTTGTAGCCGAGACGTTTTAATTAAGGATCGATGCTTGTGCCAATAAAGTGTCGAGATAATTTTAGGTGCTCCCCGAAGCACCTGCGGCGAAGTTTGACAGCAAATCGATGGAAACGTGAATAGACGTTCGAGTTTCTATATGCTGTTGTATTGTCTATCAATTCCTGAGTCGAAATTACACCTCGCGTGTTCTTTTAGGGCCTATCAGTGCGGAATAATGGGTATGCTGTATGTTTATTGTCTTGTGCGTTCCGTAACTTTTTATTCATACCGTGTTTTATTCTCTCTGAGGATTTGTCGTTGGGGGTAGCAGAGTTTTGTAATGGGATTTTAGATTTATGTAGTTCAAAAAGATATAAGGCAGTCGTTTATACCTTAGGTAATGTCATTGACTTACTAATTATAATTACACACGGCAAGAAAGCATACTGCACCGGAGAAAGTAGGATCTAGATAAAGTGACATATATGGTAAGTGGAGTGGGGTCCAATAAAATTTCGACTGACGAGAGATGATTACCCCTCGGTAGTCGACACAATTATGCTGGCCTGTTATACACAAACTGATCCAAAACGCGAGACACGCGTGGGCTACTATAGCGGGTTTAACACCTTATATACAGTGGCCGCTATCCCAGGGCAAAAACGTATTCTACCACAAGCAGACGTTATTATTATTCTTGCACAAGGCAAAGGAAAGGGAGTAAGTATATTTACCCACAAAACTGTTTTTTAAGGACTGGAATTTTTACCACCTCGGTGGCGTAGTTGTACTGCATGCGCGGTACGGCAGCGCTCTGTGGTCCTAGGTTCGTATCCCGGGTTGGGCAAAGTGATATTTGGATTTTTCTGCTCAGTGTCAGCCCGCATTATGAAATTTGGGCCTGAGATAGCGATAAACTCGCCCCCTATCACATCATGGGACAGAACACATTTATCGAAAAGTGCCCTAGTTGCGCCTCTACATACCCCTTTGAGGATAAATGCGTGACGTGTGTGGAATTTTTAACGATATGATAATGCCGTGAGAAAACAATACCATAGAGTAACTATATTTAAAACAATCATTAAATATTTAATATTTTCTAGGGTCTTTAGTATATACACAAAAATACGTTAGGGATGTATGATACAGACGTTATGTAACTAAATGTCTATCTATAGAGATTCGGCTTGCGATCTATTTTGATCCGAGACGAGGTGAACTTGCGACCTTGTCAGAGCTAGCAAGTAAAGTGTTCACTAAAACAAGGCTTTTGCAACATACATCTAACTGTTTCTTTTAAGCAGTTTTTAGGGTGAAATTTGCTATATATGTAAAGAAGGTTGAATATTTTGTATGCTGAGGTATTTATTTGTTTTATATTTTTAAGTTATTTTTCTCTTGCATATATCATAAATTTTTAAAGACTTTTTTGTGTTTTCGAAGAGTGATAAAAATATAGGATCCTTGTCAGGATGGCTTTAATATTAAAATTTTAATGCCAAATAAGGTAGCCCGTTACCAACTTCTCCAACAATCAACTACAGATGGCTTAAAGTCTGTTTCGTAACAATTCAAGTATTTTTTCATTTCTCAAGTTCATAAAAATAGGTGTTTCTTAAGGCTGGATCTAATTTCTATAACCCTGTTTCCAGAACAGAAATGCTGATACGCGTGAGATCATTATAAACACCAAATACATATAATAAATAATAGCAAATAAAACGAAAATACACAAAGATATAGTTTGCAAAATAAACACCTACCATTTTCAAGAACCCATCCGTCTAATGTCACGGATTGTTACTAAAAATATAAATCACCGCGACGCAATGACAGCTTTCCTGTTTTACTTGCGGAATGGAAAAAAACTGAAAGGGGAAACTCTACCAGTAATAACATGGTTCTGTGCGCGTTAACCCTTAAATTTGATATACTTACCCCCTTATTCATAGACGTTTTTTATCTAAGGACGGAGTAATGATGCGATAACAAGTCTGTTTCTCAGTGCCCAATGGCACTGAAAAACAGACATAGGCCCGTTGTGATCGGCTAATATTGAGATACAACAATATTAGCCAATCTCAACAGCCCTATCTCTACGCACCGCGAAGGCTGCCATGCCGTCAGCACTGAAAAACAGACTTGTTATCACAACTTTGCTCCGTCCTTAGATAAAAAATGTCTATGAATAAGGGGGTTAGACGTATGGCTGTTACTTTTTTTGTACATATACGGCAGTGATCCCACTGCAAGTTATACTTACTGATGATAAGTGGAGTGGCGGCCAATAGAATGTCGATGACGACAGATGATTACCCATCGGCAGTCGACACAATTATACTGGCCTGTTGGAACCGGTTATACACAGTCTGATCCCGGAACGCGACACACTTACGTGGGCCAATTGTAACATCTGTGTACGATGGTCGCTACAAACGTGGACCACAAGAGTTTCAGCATCTTAGGTACTGTGGTCGCTATCCGGACGGATATAAAATATATCCTACCACCAGCAAATAACTTAGTCGATATACTATGTTGATATGTGTCGCATACATTTTATACATAGTTGTAGGGTTGGTAGTGGTATCAGAATATCGCCTATATTTGTACTTCATTTTGACCTTCGTCATGCTCCTACTGCTCTGTTCCTATATGAAAGAGGGGTCGACGCAAGGAACTTCCTACATGATGCAGAAACGATTAGGCTCAATTTATGACCGATCGCCTAGACAGACTAACCCCTTCTTGGAATCTGAGCCGGAATAGGCGTAAAACGCTACATTGCTTTATTCAAGTCTCGTTCAGCCAATATAAGCCGGTTGCCAAAATCGTGCCGGCCTGTGTAATTGCTTCTTTACGTCTACTTTCCGTTTCAGCAGAAGGCAATACCGACAATATGTAAGGGTTTTCATTCATAACTTACCCCTAAAAATATACGTGGGAAGATTCGTGGGCGTATTCAAAGCCTAGCATGTAAATGCACATTGAATTACGGCGTATAAACATCAGCTTATATTCGAGTTGATGTGGGAAACAAATACGACGAAAGAATTTCAACTTAACGCAATTTCAATCCCGTTTTCGATGACTGCGAACTTATGTTACATAGGCAGTTTATATGTGATTATTGAATTGAAAAAGTCTTATGCCCAATGATGTAATACTAATTAATTATTATAATACTGTATATAACCGACTCCAAAAACTTCTACATTCCAAAAACAATTGAACTTTATATACTTATATTGAGGTTAAATTATATACCGTTATATTTATAAAATAATTTTGAAGTTATATTGAACCATAAACAAAATAAATGATCAAATCTATACTATTATATAAAGCTGAAGAGTTTGTTTGTTTGTTTGTTTGTTTGAACGCGCTAATCTCAGGAACTACCGGTCCAAACTGAAAAATTCTTTTTGCGTTGGATAGCCCTTTGTTCGTGGAGTGCTATAGGCTATATATCATCACGCTATACCCAATAGGAGCGGAGCAGTAATGGCCAATCTCAGGAAATACCGGTCCAAACTGAAAAATTCTTTTTGCGTTGGAAAGCCATTTGTTCGTGGAGTGCTATAGGCTATATATCATCACGCTATACCGAATAGGAGCGGAGCAGTAATGGCTAATCTCAGGAACTACCGGTCCAAAGTGAAAAATTCTTTTTGCGTTGGATAGCCCTTTGTTCGTGGAGTACTATAGGCTATATATATATATATATATATCATCACGCTATACCCATTAGGAGCAGAGCAGTAAAAGCTAATCTCAGGAACTACCGGTCCAAATTGAAAAAATATTTTTGCGTTGGATAGCCCTTTGTTTGTGGAGTGGTCTTAGTTATATATCATCACGCTATGACCAATAGGAGCGGAGCAGTAATGAAACATGTTGCAAAAACGGGGACAATTTATTAGTTTTGAGAGCGTCCGTTGCGTGCGCTGCGTAAACGGTTAAAGTTATGCAACAATGATGTATGACGGGATTGTTCCTCTTAAAAAGTTCTAAAAAATATATTATAAAACAAAGTCCCCGCTGCATCCGTCTGCCTAAACGTGTTAAACTCAAAAACTACCCAACGTATTAAGATGAAATTTGGTATGGAGACAGTTTGAGACCCTGGGAAGAACATAGGCTCCCGGGAAACTACTACTTTTATAACGGAATACTTTAGCCTGAAAAACTTTATAACGCGGGCGGAGCCGCGGGCAAAAGCTAGTCCTATTATATTTTGAGGAGTTCCCCTCTTAATCTCCGAAGTCCAACGTCTTAAACCAATTAAATTAAAATGGAACCATTCGGAAGCTATATACGAAATCCATCACGAAAAGAAACATTTATATCGGACGATAGGGTATAAAAGTATCTTATAGATATAAAAATAAATCTTTATTTCCCTTGGTCATCGCATCATGCGCAAACGGATGAAACTTTTTCGCCAATTCTTTTTTGTTGTGTTAATTATTGTCAGAAGAAGGTTCAAATGAAAGAAAAAATCAAGGATATTAAGCGGAACATTAAAAATTTTTAAGAAAACTTAACGACAATATCAATTTTACATAACTGTCAGCGGTTGACAGAATGTGTGTTTCATAGAGCATTACAATAATAAACACTATGTTTTTGAATAATATTTTTTTTTTATTAATTATACCAATTCCAATTTAATATTCATAGTTATCATCATCATCATATCAGCCACAGGAAGTCCACTGCTGAACATAGGCCTCCCCCAAGGATCTCCACGTCGACCTGTTGGAAGCGGCCTGCATCCAGCGACTTCCTGCGACCCTAGCCAGGTCGTCCGTCCACCTTGTAGGCGGGCGTCCGACCTTTCGTTTGCCTGTACGTGGCCTCCACTCTAGAACCTTTCGACCCCAACATTCATAGTTAAGACAGGACTAAGTCTGTAGGGTCAGTTAGTCGCTGACAAAAAAAACATTACATGCAATACCTAACCTCGATAAAGAAGAGTCTTTAGAGCTGATTGAAAACGAGCGAAAGGCAAAAGGCTTGATTTGTTACTTTTACATATATTGTTATTATATATGACCATTCGTGGCCTTCGCTGGCTTTAACGGTGAAGGAAAACATCGTGAGGAAACCTGCATACCTGAGAAATTTTCTATAGGAATTTTCGAGGGTGTGTAAAGTCTACCAATCTGCACTAGGCTAGCGTGGTGGACTAAGGCCTTATCTCTCTCAGCAGTAGAGGAGGCACATGCCTAACAGTGGGACGGTATAAAATACAGTGCTGATATTATTATTTATTCGTGGCCTTCACTATTAGGCTAACGATTTCATTTCGTCATTTAGTTACAAAAAAAACATAATATTATTTGTAATTACTTTTTAACATTACGATTTATATTCCAAAAGGCGCTATTAGGCGTTTTAGTTTTATTATAATTTTGCTAAATGGCTTTCATTGTGATTTGTGACACTTTCATTAATATTTTACCTTTATTTTGGTATAAAGAGGATCATAAAATGTAAAAACATGTAGTTTATTACAACACCCTACAATTGGTCTCGTTTAATTAAATCATTTACATTCAGATGTTACGTCCAGCACTATTTCTTTATTAACATTAAAATTATCGAATACAATAATTATTTTAATATTTATGTGTTCCACTGGTATATTTTTCGTGAATTAGTATTAAACTTTGTTAAATTGACTCCCTAACCTACGTCTACTTGGTGTACGAAAAAACTAGAATTATCTTTATTTGAAAAGTAATAAAGTAAGTCTAACTACACAGATTATAATCTAAGAGATAATGATATAACTTTATTTTTAACCGACTATAAAAAAGATGGTTAAGTATGTATTCGAACCGTATGTAAATTTGTATTTTTGCTATTTTTCTAAAAACACTTTTCCGATTTGGATATACGTATACATAAAGATTAATTATTTTTTTGAGTCAGTGAAATCCTTTGTTAATTTGTTTTTAATGTTTTTGCTAATCATCGTATAACATTAGTCGTCAAAATCCAACAACACACACACGCGCATTAAACGACCACTTTAGCAAGTCAGTTACTAATTCAGGTAAATCTTTTGCATAGCAAGCTAGTGGTTGAATCCAATTCCATTCCTAGGGAAGATACTATCCCTGGGGAAATGCACAGCAGCGCTGAGATAAATTGTAGGAATGCGATTTGGTTTACGTGGTCTTTATTAAAATCTCTAAGGAAAGCTTAAAAGAGCTATGCAAGTATATTTTAAATATCTATTACAAATTATATATTTATCACTTAAATCTATATTTCAATTGTTCGGTACGACAGCGCTCTGAGGTCCTGGGTTCGAATCCCGGATCGGACAGAATGATATTTGGGTTTTTTTGCTAAGTATCAGCCTGGAGTGTGGAATTTGTGCCCGATATGGCTATGGCTCGCCCCCTATCACATCATGGAACGGATCACACTTAGCGTAGAGTGGGTGCCCTGTTTGCGCATCTGCATACCCCTTTGGGGATAAATGCGCGATGTTGCGTGTGTGTACTACCGGAAATGTGGAACTTTTTTTCGGGAAAGATTTTTCACACGGAAGGGTGAAATTTTATCTAGAGTAAAATGGTTCACAAGGCCATACCTACCTGTAAACGTCTTTTTCTCCATTCTTGTTTATTTCCCTATATTTGATAAAAATACCTTACCAATATTTGTATAATTTTAGGTCTATAAATACTTACTAAGTCATTATATTAGCGTTATATAATGCATAAACAGCCCGTATTAAAGATGTACACAATAACGTGTCCTAATTAACACTTCACACGTCAACAAGATTGCGGGTGTTGCAAAATGTCGATTGCAGATTTACGGTCAAAAATTAACAGCGCTGCTGGACATGTATCGGTTTACTTCATAAAATCAGGTCAAAAAGGTTTTTGTGTGTATTTGGATAGAAAACTGATTCGTCTATTTTCATTATAGAGTGCGCAATACCGTAGTTTAGAATGGAAAGGAGGTCCACACACACCCCTGATTCTTCGAAGTTACGTATCACTGTTAATTAATTTTCCTTCACTGTTATGTATCTAAGGTATGGTTATTATTAGGTATGTACCTAAAGATTCTACTACATTATAATTTCGAAGGTATGTGAAGTCTGCCAACCGCACTAAGCCAGCGTGATAGACTAACCTAAACCCTCTGAGTAGTAGAGGAGGTCCGCACCGCGCAGTGGGACAGTATACAGGGCTGGTAATATTATATTTTATATTATAATATAAATGTATAAGCACCTGCCGCTAGGTATAAAGGAGTTATTGATGTCAATAGGTAAGAGCTCGATGCATTTCTAAGAAGAACGTAATTTATAATTCAAAGAACCGTCTTATGTTAACATTTATTTGTTTTAATATACATAAAGCCTGTATTACCGCATAAATCAAGCGAGGCTTACGAATGAAATTTGAATGAAACCGAGAATACAAACAAACCGAACGCATCAAGACATAAAAGGTTATATTCTTTGCAGCAGTCAATAACACTAAAATGGCCATTAATGTGGCGATAAAGTACTGTCGTTAGAGATTGTAAAGCGATACATAAACTGTGACGTCAAAGATCAGCTACGCTGGGGTTGACAATTTTATAAAATCCAAAAGTCTCATAATTTTATATGAGATTTCGTCCAGAAATTATACTTTGCGATACGATTCATCAAGCTTAGATTATACACGTGGACAGTTTTACAGGTTGCATTAAGTCTGTATAGTAAACGGTCAAAATTTTATAATATATGACATTAGATAGTTTTTCTACGTATTTTAAAATAACATATTTGCTATTGCCCAACCATGCATTTAATTTCCAATTGCATAATAAAATAACCCCAAAAATATGGCAATCATAAACTAGCAACCCCATGCCACACCACTTTATTTATTTTAGACATTTTATTACTCAAACTAAGCGGCTTTCGCGTTCAGGCCTCATCTTTTTGTTCGCTTAATTCCATTCGAGATTCTTTTCCCTTTTTTGGAAACAAAGGACAATATTATCATTAGGACAATTTTCGTGGTATTATTTATTAGACTTGTTATTAAAAAAGTAGAACTCGTTTATAGTAATTATATTTTTTTAATTATTTTAAGTTATTTTTACCTAGTAATATTATAGTTATTTGACTATTCGGATTCGCCCTTATGGAATGGCTTTTTGGGGATAAAATCCCATAAATTCATATCCTTCCTATGGTCTCAAACTATTTCCATGCCAATATCATAGAAATCCGATGGCTCGAGTTTAAGTTTATCGCTTTCAGACAGAGAAACAGACAGACGCGGCAGGAAATTTTGTTTTATAATAGTTAATGTAAGAATTATGTCATACTCAACATTCAGATTTATTCAATTAATATTGTTATGACATTATGGTTTCCTATATAATTTTCATAACACAACTTGATAGGATCATCTGTATCAGCGTAGAACTCAAACGCTGAACAATCGAAGTGTTTCACAAATCAAATAATTCACCGTAATTGTTAGGTGAGTTGGGACTCACCCAAACCTCACTTAAGCATACTCTCACTTAAATAATGTGATATCAGATCTAAAATAACATTAATATCTGCATTAAAGTCTGGAATCGATGCACCTACTGCAGAAATAGGTCATAATGTTATAAAATGTGCGAACAATGCCAATAAGTTTTCGCTACCGAGCTTCCTATTGATACTATCTGAGAATAGATCGTTTGCAAGTTTTCTTATGTTACAATTTATTTCAAAGTATGGAAGCACCTATCTTTAAAATTCACTACGTTATATTTTCCTTTAATTCCATTGTCTAAATGCTTTATAACTTTCTTGATTCTTATGTTTTACAATGGTACTTCCTCAAAATCCATACAAGTATTTACAATGTTTATCTATTTATACTAATATTATAAAACTGAGAAGTTGTTTGTTTGAACGCGCTAATTTCGGGAACTACTAAATCGATTTTGAAGTTTGTTTCATTGATAGGAAGCTACATTACTCCTGAGTGTATGCTTAGTGTTTATCCCAGAGAAATAGAAAGCGGGACTTGTATCCAGGAATTACATTACCATACGGGCGGAGCAGCAAACATAAGATAGTTCCTATATATTTTGCTTACGTCTTAGTCACTTTAACAACTGGCTCTGGTGTATAAAATAGTTTCGAACACTCACGGATAATACAGCTTTCTAGTAGAGAAAGAATTTTCAAACTAAAAACTGTCATTCCAGAGATTAGCGAGTTCAAAAGAACAAACAAAAACTTCAGCTTTGTCATATTAGTACAGACGTTTAGTCTCTCATTCCATTTTAAACAAACCAATTAGAAATAAGAACGTTTTATTATTAAACAAAGCGCGAAGATATTTATATTATGATTATAATAAACTACTTACGGACTTTATTTCACTTTAAATAATTGTTTTTTCTATCATTCATCCAAAGACAAACTTGTAATATGTAATCTGCTATATACGTAATGAACTCACAAATAGACCAAGTCTTGGCTTACTACACAAGCTACTTTAAGTTGAAAATGGTAGAATACGTTTTATATTCAGGGATAGACCAGTAACGGGCAAATCCACGATCAAAAACTAGTGGGCTTCACATATGACCTCACTATTCATATAATCAACCTATACTCGTGCTTAATAATTTCAAACACTACACCACGGATATCCATTAACGTAGTGGAAAAGAGACGTCAACATACATAACGATGATATCGGAAAGGGATGCATAATCATCAGTATCGATATTCAGGTCGTTAAAATGTCTCGCATCAATCGTCTCTTCATGTGCCAGGTAGGCAAACCGCAGTTAAGCTATACAGTATAACTGATGTTATGGCAGTACAGCGATTCCTAAAGTAGGTACTATTGAAGTAACCAGGTTTCCGCGAAACTATACTTATATTTCTTTGAATATTGAAGAAACTACCAATGAAGCAATCTGTGTACTATGTTCTATGTTAAGGGGCTTCTTTTACCGCACATAGCACGTAGTAGGTCGGGCCGTTGTGTGTGATATGCCAGCTATGGGTCTAGCCAGTCCAACTCCTTCCAGAAGCACAGGATCTTCCTGGTTCCTCCACAGGCTTCTCAGAGTGACCCCGGTGTATTGAGGATTTCAGCCCGATGTGCAGCGACACCTTCGCAATCCAGGATGACGTGGGAGGCTGTTTCGTCATCCGACAGACATCCCCTGCAAAGGGGGCTGTCGGTGATACCTAAAACATATAAGTGTTTGTTTAATGAGCAGTGTCCGATGACCCAATGAAACAAATAAGTATACATATTATATCCAACAAAATATTTAGTAAGTTATTGATAAGATGAAATGCTATATTCAGTATTTCAATAGCAGTATTTTATTAACGATTCAACAATATCCCACTCAACGGAATAAAGTATTATGTGCTACCTATCTGGTATTTATCACAAGCTTATAATAATGTACGATATCTTACTTGGATGGATAGAATTTGGCACACTCGTGGACCATGTCCTTAAAAACATATAGGCTACTTTACTTATAATTAGAACGATTGGGAGACCTGTTTTATGCATAATATTATTAGTACCTATAAGTTTCGTCCCTTTCGGAAATTTCTTTCTTCGCCACTGATAAATACAGATTTCAATAATATTTTTTGACACAGCGAATTTTGTTCGAAATTGCTTCATCCTTATTTAAACATACATTTTAATGACAGGGTCCTATTGATCTTAGTTAGCGTAATAGCCATAATTGCGACAAATTACTTAATTAGGGAATGTCCAAGAATCCTGAAATGTTCAGGCGAAGGGATAGTAAACTGTAATCTGAGCTTCCCATTGTTTGAAGGCATCAACCTTCGAAACTTGACACTATTCGACAGGTTATAGTTAAAATTTAAGCCGAGAGTATTTGCACTCTACAGGATAGCCATCACAGTACCTATGGGGCTTTTTTAATATGGAAGTGTGTGTAGCTAACCAACTTAAGGATTTATGTATCATAACTTTTTAATGAGAAGCCCACTCAAACATATTCACATTTATGCAATTGGCAAATGGCGGAAGTAAATAAAATGAATGTCCGTTACTGCGGTATTCTGTATATTTTTTGCATAAAATATCTTTTTAGGCTGTGTGATTCAAAATGCAAAAATGAAAACTGATGCAAAAATAATTTTGAACCAAACACTACTTTAATATTTTTCTCGTAATATCTACCGTATTACAATAATTAAAATATTTTTATCTCATTTTTCGAAATTTCTTCATGATCTAACTTAAAACAATTTTGTTATAAGTAAAGACAAAAAATAAAACAATAAATGCGATTTTTGACTCCGAAATCTTGTTACAAAATACTATATCGCAGCCGCCATCTCTATAATTGGTACTAATGGATAAATAAATATTTACCATAAAAACGCGAGTGTAAGCAACATTGAGGATTCTTTTTATTCGCCCGCCTGCGTCACCTGCACTCAACAGGAAAAACGTGCGCGAAATACTTAAATTTGTGTTACATTTTAATTTTTAGCTCAACTGATGTGTGCTTGAACGAAAGTTTAGGCTTCGTTTTTTTAAATAAAAGACTGGCAAGTTGCGTGTTTAAAAATATTTCTAAAACGAGTAAATATGGACAAGTTTGGTCCGTATGCAATGTATTAGGTTAATGTGATCTAACCTTCATTTTCATAATAACGAACTATTATGAATGTATAAAGAACGCGAGCAAAGAAATAAAGTTTAAAATGTTATCTATATAGAAAATTGAATTGGTAAACCCAATCTCGAACTACGTGAACAACGTACGCAAACAAACCAAATGTCAAAGTTCGGTTGGATTTGACCAAACAGCTGTTTAAGGAATATTTTGACGTTATACCGATGTTATTACAAACATTAATTTTAGTTTTAAACGGCGAGGTTCTTTATAATATTGCCAAGTATCTCATTAGAATGATAATATTAGGCCGCTTCTGACAGGTTGCTCTGTAAATCCTTAGTAGGGCCAATGTTCAATAGTCGACTTCCAAAAAAAGCTGGAAAAGAAGATTATAAATGCAAATATTTTTAACTTTGATTTCATATTGATCATTGTAATTATACTTAAAAGTCAAGCATCTAAATTAATACTTAAGAGTAAAATACTTATTACTGTAAATAATAATAAAACAAACTTCCACTTTTAAAATTACCTTTAAGTGGACATTCTAACAGACTTAACCTTGAAAATTTCGCAAAGTTGCCTTCTAGAATAACATTTCAGTGGTATCCATTAGTCTAGTTATGTTACGTCGGTTTGAAAAGCTATCTAGAAAGCTTTTTGCATTAGGGTTGTCAGAAGCCAACGCCACACATTCAAGTTTGTCGACACTTCAACAAAAGGGTAATCCTCTATCTGAAGATGCTAAACTCTATATTACTCAATAGGGTTGTGATACTTCATAGATCTTATATTATTTAAAATATTGTTAAAATAAAAATATATTTGTGAAGGCATGTGTGACGTTACCTATTTTTTTCTTAGAAACACCGAACGGTTGACAGATCCAGGCAATTGATCATTGACCCTTGCACCGGTCGGGTGGTTAGCGATATCTTTGTGAAAGACATTGTAGCCAGTGTAACTACTAGTCATAATGAGACTTAAAATTTCATGTATCAGGATGGCGAGCGTAGTGGAATGCCAAACAATACTTTGTAATTCGAGGTG